>NW_018408877.1:859243-866793 GCF_002113885.1 Mizuhopecten yessoensis
TTGCATCCAGTTATCTATTTGATGGTTTAACTCATCCTTATTTATTAATTTATTCTGTTTATACACAAGGATCTTTTGTGCTTTTAATTCAAATTTTATATGGTTTTTGAGACTAGTCAGATTAAGGTCAATTTCTAGGCATTTAGTTTTATATATGTATTGTTTTATAAGTAGTATTATGATGTTTTCTATATAAAACTTTGTATGGTTATATGTATGTTTACCAAAAAGGAATTCTTGTTTTTCAAATCTTAGTGTAAGGTTTTTAGTTATAATATTTGTTTTCAGCTCGTCAATTAGCCTATCAATTTTTTCGCAATCCCATAGCATATGAACTATTGTTTCAGGGTGAATTTTACAGAAAGTGCAAAGGTTATTGTGTGATTTGCCAATTTTGAATAAAAATGTGTTTGTAGTGAGAATTCTGTGGTTTATTCTGTACTGTAGCCACTGTAGTTTGGAGTTGGTGGTGGTTTTAAAAGGACATTCATATATTTTTTTCCATGTTTCATCATCTATATTTTCATTTAATATCCATTTTCTTTGAGCAGTAGGTTTAACATTATTTTTAATTAATATTAAATATATGTCTTGTGCTCCTTTACTATTTTTAAGTATTAACTTAAGATTGATAGGTATATTTGGAAAGATAACTGTTTTTTCTGAAGTAAAAATGTGATGATTTTTTCTTATAAAATGATGCACAGCATTCTTTAGGCCTTGGTATGTCAAAAAATTAGTATTTATGTTATATTTTTCTTGAAATTCTTCAAAGTGGTAGAGTGATCCATCCTGTTTAATAATGTTATATACAAATTGTACTCCCTTTTTAAACCATGAATTTTTGAATGTAAATTTTCTGTCAATTTTAATTTCACTATTGAACCACAGAGGGTTTTCACGTATATTTGTATTGTATATATTGCTAGAGATAATAGTATTGTACCATGCTTCTAAGACATCTTTCCAAAAGAGGTTACTACAACGTTTAGATTCTTCTTTCAATTTTTCAAGCCCACAGTTAGCTAATGTTTCTTTATCAAAATAAGTTTCTAAAATAAGAGCCCAATTTCCTTCTTCTTTATATACCCGTCTTATCCATGTTGCTTTAAGAGCTGTTATAAAAGATTTTAAATGTATCATTTTCAGACCACCTTCTTCATAACTTTTAATTATCACATCTCTCTTTATTTTATCTGGTTTACCATTCCACAAAAATTCATACAGTACACTATTAATTTTTCTTATATATGTTTCATCAGGATTTGGTAGTGCTATAAATAAATGGTTAAACTGTGATATAAGTAGTGTTTTAATAACTGATATTTTACCTATTGGTGTAAGTACTCGTCTATTCCATGATGATATAAGAGATTTTAGTTTTATAAGTTTTTTATCAAAATTCAGTTTTGTAATTCTGTGCAAGTCTACATCATAGTCTATCCCTAGCAAATTGAAAGTTGTACTTCCCCATTGTAAATTGCAATCTGTTGTGTAAGTGTTTCCACTATATTTTTTGCTGCCAATCCAAACTACCTGGGTCTTGGAGAAATTCATTTTTAATCCTGATAATTTTGCATAATAAGAGAGATCTTTTAAAGTTTCATCCAGAGATCTTTTAGAGCCATCTAAAATAACAGATGTATCATCTGCAAATTGTGATAACAGAATTTCATTATCCCGTACAAATATCCCCTTAATGTTATTGTTATTTCTTAAAAGTATCGATAAAATTTCATACTGGCATGACAATTCAAAAAACGCCGTTCAATCCATATATTTACAACTGTACTATATAACAATAGTCTAATTTCATTTATTTTTTGTTCTTAAATAATTTATTTATTTACTGCGTTTTGTATATGCGTCGTCCTTGAAACAACATTTGTGGAACAGTAACATTTGAATAAAATTGGCGCCAATAATAAACCGTAGTCATTTGAGCATTTGACGCATGGGCATTCTCCGCTGGTAATATTCATATAGTGGTTGCAGTGCAAATGTAAATATGTGTGTTTGTTTTAATTAATTTCTACTGTATTCCACGTGTTTTTTGTTGCTTTTTTCAATGAATTATTCTCATTTCCTCGTCAATCCATACAAATCAATTTCTTAATTAGCATTATGACAAATATCTAAAAATCCTTTTTACAATATTTGCATCAATTTTGGTTAACTATTTCCATTGATCAAAGGTCAACAAAATGATTTCAGAAAAAAATGATTATTCCATGATTACTCAATGACCCAGAAATTTAAAAATATGATAATTCATCAAATTTGCAATATATTTAAAAACAAAACAGACTTTTTTTTTAAACACTTGAGTGAACATTACACACAGAAATAATTTGCCTCACGCTACTCTGAAATGAACGTTATATAACCCTCTCTTGTAGTTATAAAGCAGAGAATATATTACTTATTCTTAATAGCTTCATTAAACAGACCATATTCACTGTGTCGTCTGAGTTTCCGGACTTTTCTCGTTTTTTCTCTATTCTTACAATTTCCGGAATCTCCGGATATTTCGTCCTCTGTTTTGCATATTAGAAACACATGAAACATTTCAAGCAGGAAAACGAACAAGAAGCATGTTACCCATATTTTCTGTAACTGGCGAATGCTATAGGGTAATTATCAGTGATTTCAATGTAAAAGACAATAATAACTTTCAAACGATTCATCTATATGTGTGTTAATTCTTGCATAAGTGTAAAATATTGATTTGTTGTACAGAAATTTTCCACATTTACTTTCAATACAGTGACGGCATTAGCTGATCGACTACACATACTCGTTGATTGTTACTGCACATTCACATATGATGAAAATTCAAGCAAAGAACTTGATATCTCTGTGTCTCTCCAAGCCTCAATACATATTCTTCAAGTATTCTGTATTTAAATTTACTGTAAAGAAAAAATTTGGCATCTGATTTTTTTTTTGAATTATTTTATTCTTTTTTTTGCTTCGCGTTTAACGTCTTCGTAACAGCCAGGGTCATATGAAGACGGTTATTTGAAGGCCCGGCAGTATTGGAGATGGAGACTGTTGAAAATTTACAAGGAGATCCAGACCAGGTGTTCCGGAAGGGTAGGCATCTTCTGCTTCATTTACACATATAAAGCTTCAAAAATGTGCACCCATCCTTTTAAAGTTCCGGCCCTGTATTCCAGTTGGCTGAGTAAAGAATGTATTGCTCGGACATGGGCACGGGCAGAGAGTGTGACATATTAATACATATAATGGGCCATATTGTATGTACTGTAATACCTACAGGTACGTATATCAAAGTAGTCACTGTAAAAACGAAGTAGAGACACTCCTATTTAAACATTTTAAAACGCCAAACCAGTTCAGTACTTTACTACATCATATGGACACTTATTCCATTTAGAAATCAACAGTAAAACAACAGACCTAAAGGATAGGAAAAATATGTCGAAGTTTCGTGAATACGAGCCGGCATTATCAGCATTCGGTTTCCGTTGGTGGCGATATCGCGACACCTGTTGGACATACGAATGCAAATCAGAAAGTTTCTGGTCTAACATCATAGACCAATCCGGAGATGAAATTTAAATGGCTTATTTTTCAACATAATCAGCCTTGCATTCAATGCATTTGTTCCAGCGATTCTCCAATTTATTCATGACATCTCGGAAGAACTTCTCATCATGACTGTCAAAATGTCTCATTCGCAGTTCTGATTGGAGTTTAGGAATTGGGTAAAAATCCTAAGGGTGCTAAATCAGGAGAATATGGGGGATGGTGGAAAAGTTCAAAGCAACACTCAGCAGATGCAGCTACTGCGATTTGTGAAGTTTTGGCAGGTCATTATCGTGAAGCAAGATGATATCTCTGAGCTTTCCTTCCCGTTTTTCTTTGATATTCTTCCAAAGTTCCTTTGATTTATCAGTGATGTACTTCCCAGTGGGGTCTATATATAATCTACCATGATGACACCTTTATAATCCCAAATGACAGATGCCATAACCTTACCAACCGATGCTGTGCTCTTGAATTTCTTTGGCGGAGGTAAGCCTTGGTGTTTCCACTGCTTTGATTGCACTTTTGACTCAGGATCAAAGTGATGTCTCATCCGAGGTCACGATCCTCTCAGAAAATATTCTGGATTGCGCTGAAAACGTGCCAAATTTTCTCTTGAAATATTAAGTCTAGTCAACCTTTGGTCTAGTGTCAACACTCGGAAAGGACTGGACTGACCCAAAACTTGACCCTACAGTATCAGCAATATGCTCACTTCTATGACTGCTCCAATTTACAAAAAGATATCACTTATCAAGAACAAAACAATCTCTCTCTTTACGCTTCGCAGGGTTTCCAAACGTTACAAGCCAAATTTATCACAATGGCTAACACCTTTGGGAAAGAAATATATGCCAGGCCAGAAACCTTTTTATTTGCCCTCGTATAGTGTGCTCGTAATGCTTTGTGCTATTTCAGTAACAAGAAGAAAGGAATCAAGGGTTACATAGCTCTCTGGCATATTTAGATACATTTTACAGTAATCAAAGGGCCAGGTCAAATTGGTAAAATATCATTGTTCTTTGAAACATTGGCATCATAATGCAAAAAAAATAACATTACAATTGATTACTGCCACTAATCGTTTGTGTTACTTCAAAATCTAGAATTATTATTTGATGTTTAACAATATAATACAACAGGAAAGATTCACCTAAAATTCAAGTCTCACAACCGTCAGTCAGTATTTAACAGCACTGACGGGTACAGTTAGAGTCATAAGGACCCTAGCAGTAAGCATGCAAGTACCTAATTGTCAATTAAGCCATATGTTTTATTCCGTCTTGTATAGCATATCAACAGCGTACAATCAATGCGATGCTCAGCAAAAAACACCCTAGAATTTCATCCTCAATACTCCTGGGTCTGCGCTCAGTTACGCTCTCTGAACACCTGGAATATATCATAACAAACCCAACGTGTATCGATGATGCCAGACTTTCGGACTGATTCAACCCTCTCTAACATTCTGAATTGTGCATATGCTTTAAAATATTCCAATGTAAACCAGATTCTACTTGATAATGCTTGAAAGGTATGGGGTCTCTTGAGTATGATTATGTTGTTCGTGAACATTGCTGTGGCGATATGACATACACTCGAGAATATCTTAACTGTAACACAGAAGATCATTAAACACTGCATTCGTGTCAATTGTGAGTAGCATTAATACCGACAGTGTATGGACCGGCATTACAATTGTGAGTAGCATTAATACAGACATTGAATGGACAAATTAATTTTGACTGACAAAAGCAATGCAATAGAAGTATAAAAATAATTCAGTCGGATTGGAAAAATGATAAATCAGTTTCAATTCGTCAAAGGCAGTGAACAGAAAACGTTTCAATCGCACAACAGACTAGGGTGCATTCTATCGTCTAGAAACTGAATCGATGGTGTCCATACTTTTGTAAATTCTGAAAGTGTTATTGAGTACAAATTCCTAATAGGATGTCGTTATCTGTATGGACCTCTTCATTTCTGGACGTTATTTAAACGTTTACAACATATATATCTTTTTACTCTTTCAAACTGTTCATTTCCAAATGTTGTTTATTGTATTTTTGCATCTGATAACAATGTCAACCGCGTGGAATCCTTGGGATGCTCAGGAGAAAACACTCACACTATCGGACTGACTCAAACCACCCAGAGTCCAGGCTCTCCATCATGGACTACCTACCAGACACCAACCCTGTACCAGTGCGGCGAGTTGTGTTTGAGCCTGGAGATATGCAGGTCACTTGTATTTCTCAGGAACGTGTCTGAATGTCGTACCTACCCTTGCACTCAGAACATTCCGATAGTGCCAGGTTCCAATGGTATATACGTCATCAACTCTACAGGTATCCCACAGGTAAGTTTAAATAGTAAAGCAACATCCACACAAGGGAAACTCAATATTTCTTAATTAAAACTTGTACCGTCACTGTATCCAAATCGGGACAGTACCCAAAACGGGACATTTGTGGGAAAACCGCCCAAGAAACTGTCATTCAATGCAAAGAGGTACTTTTATGTATGCAACTTGCATTTGATAATACTTTCATGACAAGTAAACTGTATTAAGCTTTACTGGCTGCTGATTATCGTTACATGGACAATTTAAAGATTAGAATACTTTCTGCCGGTATTGATAGTTTATTCCCAAATAGTCGCCAAAATACAGGAAGCATCCCTTTCAGGGTACAGTTACGCCGGTTCAAGGTCCTACGTAACTCTGATGGTATTTCGCGTTCTTTTTATAGAACCACGCGCCCGAAATACCAACCTGTAATAGAAATGTAAAGTGGATAGTATCTTTTTATAAAAAATGAACAAACATTTTTGGAACTGATAGTATGGTATAAAGAACATTGATATTTATCTAAAAAGTTTGGGTACAGTGATGTTACACTGAAACTTTGCAAATGTTCAGAGATATTCGAAAAACAAACAACATGTTTTTAGTTCCCTTGTATCTGTACCAAGATATTTGCAGTACGATAGAACCTTCTTCCGAATAAACTGAAATTACCAACTCTATGCTCCATGTTTCTATTCAAAACAGTTTAATTTTACATGGGCTTTGTTGGGAACAACAACCAGATGTTTCTTGTTTACAAATCTTTCGTTGTTAATAATCTCCCAAACCATCGATTCAAAGACATAATTGATTGATATTCGGAATTTTGAAACATCCGACTTTTCAATATTCTATTAACTCAAGCAAATAATGTGAGTAACAGAGAGCATGCTTGATTAGTGGGAATCATGGCAGTGTTTTCATCTCAGAATATGTATTGTTTAGATCTTAGAACCAAAGGAATTGTGCAACAGGCAAAGCCTATGAGCGCCCTCTCCTTACAGTGATAAACAGTTACAATACATTAAAAGTTAAAGGCAGGACTATTATTTTTTTTTAAATATTAAGTTTTAGACATGGATAAGGGTGGTTAATGTTCTTTTGTGTGTACACACTACGCCAACAAACCACCTCGTGGATACCACAAATGCCCATGTTTGGTGAAACAGTTATATTACCTAAGGACTGTTATAGTTAAAGTGAATTTATTTACATGCACAATATAAACATGTTAATATTTTAGTCCATTGAGTTTGCTACATCCGTTGCATATCAAGAAACAATTCTGTAACTGAATGCCAAAACAAGTAAAAATATCAACATATTTTCCGTTTATATGTTACATTGTATATATTGTAACGTGTGCGGGGTCTGCCTCAGTTGGTAGCGTTGGCAGAACGGGCCCCGAAACACGCCACGTTTCCGTGCCCCACTAAGGACACTTGTGGGTGGGTTCTGTTATGACTACCGGCCCGGCCGAGCCAAGGAGAACAAGAAATCAAAAGGAAAGTCAACAGGTTTATTGGCACAAACTGGAACCCCTGGTACAATCTCCCCTACCGGCGGCGAAATAGTTAGGTTTGGACAAGGCTATTAGGCTAAGGAAAGCTCCCGGTAAGATATAGGAATCGGCTGACTGGTCGCAGCCCCC
>NW_018408877.1:872025-884379 GCF_002113885.1 Mizuhopecten yessoensis
ACGGCCGCCGTCTTATACAGCAGTACACAGATGATTCTAACTTTACTAATTTTACAACCTTGTCCAAACCTGCACATAAAGACCTATCACTAACCTAATGCTTAATTATGTAAAAGGTGCATACGCTTATAATTCTGAAATAACTAAACCTAAATTATACATGACGATTATCCAGTAATTAACAATTAACTATCTAAATGACAAACATAACAAGGGAAATAACTCTTACCTATCACTAAAAACATCGGGGATAAGGTGTACAGAGGCATAACGATACACAACCCACGCCTCCGACACACCTCGTCGTCCCCGAGGTGTCGCCGCTCGGTACCCAACCCCCATACCACCAACCCCAAAGAGAAACGAATGCTTAACGCTTATGCCTAACCCTTCCCCCCATGTACCCCTTACAACTATTTCCGCGGTCATCTTTTAGTCTTCACCACTCCACTCCACGTACACCGTCTCTCGTACTGTCTCCGTCTCTACGGTCTTTACCAGTCGCCCGCCGGCCAGCTCTGTCCACTCACGGGTCTTCACCCGCTCCACCTGACGTGGTCTTCCCTCCGTCTGGGTTCCTGCCTCACAGGATAGCATGGCCAATGGCTTAGTCCCCCTGTCCTTACGCCGCACAGATGCCTGGACTCCAACGTCCACCCTGGTTACCCGCTGGACAGGCTCAAAGGTCTCAGCGTCGTTCCCTCGCTGCTCAACCTCAGCCTTCTGGTCAGCAGCCACGGGAACATGTCCCTCAGGACTATCAGGGGCCGACTGCNCAGCAGTACACAGATGATTCTAACTTTACTAATTTTACAACCTTGTCCAAACCTGCACATAAAGACCTATCACTAACCTAATGCTTAATTATGTAAAAGGTGCATACGCTTATAATTCTGAAATAACTAAACCTAAATTATACATGACGATTATCCAGTAATTAACAATTAACTATCTAAATGACAAACATAACAAGGGAAATAACTCTTACCTATCACTAAAAACATCGGGGATAAGGTGTACAGAGGCATAACGTTACAATATTTTCCGTTTATATGTTACATTGTATTTTCCGTTTATATGTTACATTGCATATATTTTCCGTTTATATGTTACATTGTATTTTCCGTTTATATGTTACATTGTATATATTTTCCGTTTATATGTTACATGGTATTTTCCGTTTATATGTTACATTGTATTTTCCGTTTATATGTTACATTGTATATATTTTCCGTTTATATGTTTCATTGTATTTTCCGTTTATATGTTACATTGTATTTTTAATTCCTTTTGAGTTATTTATTAATGTACTTTCTTTATTGGATGATTAAGCAACAATAACGTTGACTGTAAAACACATGTCTTGATAAGTGATTTAGGGCTGAACGGGCTGTTATAAACTTATCGGATTCTGAAAAATTATCAACCCATTGTTTAACATCATTTTCACTTCTAGTAACATGTTGCTACCTTCCTCGTAATATACCAGGTGTTATCGGGTCCTTGTACCAGTCACAGCTGTCACACTGGAACTCGATGTGTACCTCGAAACAATGGAAATGCTTGTGTACGAATCGGTAAGATTGTTTGTAACAATAATAATAAAGTAATTAATTAAGTATAAACTGCGTATACATGATTACTCGTGTAAACACATCTGTGCACTATACCCTTTGTTTTAATCTTCTTTTAAATATATTTTTAGTCAAGATGATGGAAGTTGAGGGTTGAAACAAACATATTTACGTATATGATTATTTACCGCTCAAAGGAATGCTACATTATTATTCCTCATCTTTATAACAGCGTGTCTGATTTGATGATACTGGTCACATGACCGGGCAATAAAACAGCATGTAGCTCTCGTGCGCCCAAGTTTCTCCGATAATATTTCCCTTTTTAGAAAAATCGACAAGTGCTACAACAAGGACGAAGGACGGACGTAAACGGCAACAATGGCGAGTAAACCTTATCTTCGCTTCTCTTGTGTTATTTTTTTTCATTGTTTCGACATAATGAAATATTTATTTACCTTACTTTTCCCTCGTGAATCATGAAGTATCTCGGAGAAATAAAAAAAAAAATCCTGGAAGAATGTTGATCGAATCATTAAAAAGTATGAACATAGACGATGGATTTGTATATGAATGATTTTCCTGTTTTTCTTTGACATTTAAATATTATAAACATTCTAAAAATAAACTGGGATTAGCTTCTTCGGCTGTTCCAATAGACCTTCATATTCATGTTGAATGTCATACGAATGCAGTTGAATTTATAATGGCTCCTTATTTCATAAGTGTCAGTTTACAGCATGAAAATTGAAAATAGTATAAAAGAAGTAAAGCGTCAATGGGAATTAATGAGAATACAAACATTTCCAGATTTGTACTGCGATACGCCTCCGACCATCGCATTGGCTACTATAGTAAACTTAAGGCAAGAGTATGGAGCAACGGTTCGGTACAGGTGTACTGGTGAGGGTGATCTGTACCACCCACAGGGATCGCCAGACATCACGTGTCTACAGGACGGGAAATGGACAACGACATCATTGTATTGCAAAGGTAGTTTACTTTATCGTTGTTGCTAGTTTTTTTCTTATTTATTTATTGATCTTTGTGTTTCCTCCGTTTTTTGCGTTGTCTTTTCCTATCGACTCAGAGTCTGGATTGTATACTGTTTTGCTGACGTTTTGAGATATTTTTTGTTTTTTCTTTTTTACAATCCACAAACCTTCACTTTCTAATAAATTTAGTCATTTACCTGATATGTCGAAAATTATTTAAAGAAGAAAATAATGGACAACCACGATATGCGCAACAGTTTTGTTACCGAAAGAAGTATTTCGATTATTACTACTTTGATATCCAAATCTGGAGAGTCATAAGTGTGATAAAAATTATATCTTCGTTACATTTGAATTGAAAAAATAGCATTACCTATTCAAAATAAATGAAATTTCAGAATGATGGTCGTAAATATTTATTTAGATCTTCCTTTTGATTATTTCATACGGTAATATTGTTGACTAGGTAGCTGAGTTGTTAAGAGCGACAGTACAACGGTCGGCCCTTATTGTGTTTTAACACTCAGAACGTGATTCCTTTAGTTTATTTGATACTGAGTTTGTTTCATTTTTTATTCATTAAATGCCCAGCGAAATATCATTATTTTTTTTTGGGAAATGATTCATCTCAATTAATGTCATGCAAAAAACCTTTGTTATAGTTCTAGACAGTGGTAGATAGATCTTAAGGAACGTTATAATACCTGTACTCAAAAGTCAGTAAAGGGAATATATTCTATCAAATATTTGAAACTGACTGGTTCAAAATGGTATCATTTACATAAAACCTTAAACTAACCAAGCAATCAAACAACGATGTATGATCCCATTGGCTTATCAAAGCTACGACACTGTCCTCATCATGTTATCATTGTCTCACTAGTGTTTGTACAGCTTTGTCTGCAGCTATCAGTGACTGTCTTGAACTTACATATACAAATCTATTAATGAAACGTTTCCAGCATAACATCGGTGGTACGATATATTTAGAACATAGTCATTGATAAATGACTCTATATAAAATTTAACCATTATGTAATATATATCAGGCAGAAATCCTATTGGATTAGTTGATGAACTACCATACATAAATTGGCTTAGTCTAATAATAAAAAGTATTTGCCATAAAAACTTAGAAATATTTATTTTATTTTTTTCATTTTTATTTTTGTAAAAGAAATAAAAAATGGAAAATAAAAAAGTAAAAAAATATTTTTGTGTTTTTATCTTCAATTCATGGAATTCTGATGAGTACAGAGTCACCCTCCACATTGTTGCGAAACATTTATGTGAATGTTTCAAAGAATTCTGCTTTTTAATTGCGAAAGGATGGCGCCTCCTTAATATAGTATTGATGCCAGTTTTTCATAGAGAGGTTTTCAAACATACACAGTGTTAGCGTGGTGGTGCCATATTCATACCTACGTAAATCAGTCTTATAACACTGAGTAATCACCGTACGCCGGAGGATGCTTGATACAAAAAATCCAACGACTCTCATCTACATTAATGATTACAAATATAACTGTCCAGAGAAAGTATGCACAATTCAGTATTTGCAGTGTTTGCTTGTTTTCTCTTTGATAATGTCTCGCTGGAATTTGGTCGTTTTTGTTGATTGTTATATGATCCTACATTTGTTGATTTCAGTTTCGCATAAAAATAAACAATTACATTGCTATTGCTTTTATCTACGTCACAGTCAGTCATGCCTTGACCTTCTTTCTTTAAAGGCGACCAATCACTGTCATCTACCTGATTCTGTTAATTGGATTATTCGGATCGATATATGTTCTAGGAAGAGATTGCTGTGAGTTCTCAAATAGAAATGTACATACGTACGGATTCTTAGAATTCTTAGTCACAGTACCTGTTATTATGTGTTGGCTTGTACTTCTTCGGTTTTGAGACTACGATGATCATCATAGATTTACATTGATCTTGTAGAGCAAAGTCTCATAAAATAACTTACATGGGCAATACAAGTATATTAATACATAATGCAGAATCATTCATCATGGCTGTGTTTGTAACTCAACTTCCCCCCTACATCAGATACCAAAGTACAACACAGCAGACCAAAAACAAATAACAGTCTGAGTGATATGGGTAGATATAACATGAACTGCCAGTAAACGTGTCATGTATTGAAAACAAAACTAATAATACATTCATCAAATCTGAAGAAAATGAATAATTTATATTTATTAAGGCAGTGAACCGAAGGGTACGATGTCTGTCATTACCTAGATACAGCACCGATTGAAGTTCTTCCGCCAATTCTGACAGTGGTTCGTGTACAGGATACATGATCGAAAGCCATTAAGTGATTGATCAACATTATATAACAAATCACATTTTGCTAAGGATCACCTATATTTTGGAGAGAAAAAAAAATCAAAATGTTAGAAAGGATATTATATTTTCCTTCCGTACTGTTTTGGGCGAATATGTAAGCCTTCCAAATCGTCCCGTGTGGGTGTCTGCAGTCAACCATAAAAGCTCGTGCACGCTTTTCCACGTGTATTCCCCTTTCAAAGGCTAAGGAAGGCTAAGTAAAGCGTTGTTCAAATTGTTAAGGAAATCAATTTGATGAATATTCTTTGCGCGTTTTTGTTTTAATATGCCACAAAAACGAACCAGACAACGGTCAAATTGCGGTGAAATGAATAGAGGAATCGGAATGCTGCAAACTAGCATGTCTCGGCGTCAGGTTACAGCAGACCTTGGGGTGTCTCAAAGCGTGGTGGCAAGAATGTGGAATCGTTTCCAAACTAATGGAAGTCGTTATAGTGCCACAACGCAGCGCCAAGACGAATTTTGCTCAAACAGGCACGGCGTCACAGGTTCCAGACTGCCACAGCTTTACGAAATGACCTCCGTAATGCTTCTGGTACCCGGGTAGCCATTCAGACAGTTAGTTATCCTCTTCATGATGCTGGTTTAAGGTCACGTAGACCAACAATACGACTTCCCTTAACTGCCCGCCATGTTAGGGACCGATTAGATTGGGTCCAAGCTCACATCACTTGGTCCAGATTATGTCTGGACTTCACCGACAGGCGCGTTAGAGTATGGCGACAACCCGGGAAGAGGTTCCAGGCCGGTGACGTTGTGGAACATGACCGACATGGCGGAGGTTCAGTGATGGTGTGGGGACGCATAAGCCTTCGTGGGAAAACTGAACTCCATGTCTTCCATAATGGTACCATTACTGCCCAGTATCTACAGCAAGAGACTATTCAACGAATGGATTGGCCGGTCCGCTCGCCGGATCTAAATCCCATCGAGCATGTGTGGGACATGCTGCAGACAGCTCTCTCTGCCAGAAATGTTCAGCCAAGAACGCTCCAGGAGCTGGGAACAGCTTTGGTAGCTGAGTGGAACGCTATCCCACAAAACTGGATACGCGATCTCCTTCTCATTTTTAGTGAATACTTCGTTGTTACTAATCTTAAGGGTAACCCTTTTCCTGTGGCTCATTTTCCGACTGTAATTAGATTTTTGGAATTTATGCTATGCTGATAAATTAAAAGAACAATCAGTTTTTCAATAATAATCTCAGTATAAACCAAACAAAATATTTATTTTCACATATGCCCAAAAACAAAAGTGATCCTTAGCAAAATGTGAGTAGTATAATATGTCAAGGTGTGGTGATCACCCTGTCGTTGAGAGAGGACTATAACTATAACTGTTGGATATAAGGTATATAGGTAAAGTGCTATTTCAAAGGTACATGTACATCTAGATTCGCGCACATCATGAGCTGTAGAACTGTAGGGACACACACACACACACACACACACACACACACCTCATTTTAGGATATTACATCTTCAGAACCAAAAAAAAAAAAAGTATAATTGTCCCAATCTCAGCAAAAAAGAAGATATTTTATTGGTGACAGAATGTAGTATACCTGAAGAACCGACATGACAATTCTAAATTTTTTTTTCAGATAAGTGCAAAAATCTGTCTTTTTCTGAGTTAAAATTTTGGGCAACACTCAAAATTAATTCCTGCCCCCTCCCCCTGTGGTATATATACATCATCAAGTTTACAGGTATCCCACAGCGTCCTTGTAGGCTCCCTGTATTAATGAAGTTTACAGGTATCCCACAGCGTCCTTGTAGGCCTTGTAGACATCTATCCGAAAATGATCTTAGTTTCCTTGTGTCTGTACTTTTATTTGTAAGATATATCCTTCTACCGATAAAATGCAAATAGACAATTGTTCAATGTTTCTATTGTTCATATAGGTGAAGTTTCGAACACAGTTCTACAGCCATACATATAGATATATATAGGTATATACATTGTTGTATATCGACAGAATATTTCTACAGCCATACATGTAGATATATATAGGTATATACTTTGTTGTATATCAACAGAGTATTTCTACAGCCATACATGTAGATATATATAGGTATATACGTTGTTGTATATCAACAGAATATTTCTACAGCCATACATGTAGATATATAAAGGTATATACGTTGTTGTATATCAACAGATTATTTCTATAGCCATACATGTAGATATATATAGGTCTATACTTTGTTGTAAGGAGACATACAGTCCCCGCTGTCTGTTCTGTAACAAGAAGGAGACGGACAGTTCCCGCTGTCTGTTCTGTAACTGGAAGGAGACATACAGTCCCCGCTGTCTGTTCTGTAACTGGAAGGAGACATACAGTCCCCGATGTATGTTCTGTAACTGGAAGGAGACATACAGTCCCCGCTGTCTGTTCTGTAACTGGAAGGAGACATATAGTCCCCGATGTATGTTCTGTAACTTGAAGGAGACATACAGTCCCTGCTGTCTGTTCTGTAACTGAAAGGAGACAGACAGTCCCCGCTGTCTGTTCTGTAACTGGAAGGAGACATACAGTCCCCGCTGCCTGTTCTGTAACTGGAAGGAGACGGACAGTCCCCGCTGTCTGTTCTGTAACTGGAAGGAGACATACAGTCCCCGCTGTCTGTTCTGTAACTGGAAGGAGACGGGGAGTCACCGCGGTCTGTTGTATGACTGGAATGAGGCAGACAGTCCCCGCTGTCTGTTCTGTGGCTGGAAGGCAACCTCGATACTCCAGCGGTTACGCTCACTTCGCTCTCTGCACCCCTGGGCTATGTCATAGTAAAATCAAACGCTCAGTGTGCTCCACCTTGTTGATGAGACAAATATTTCCATCCTTTGACGACATCTAAAGACTAAGTCGTTCGCGAGACTATGTTGGTTTGTATATAACATTTCGTCTTTTCGCTTTGTCGCCCATTTACTAAAAGAGATACTCAATATGTTATGGACATATACATAACTTTTTTTCAGTTGTCGCCCGTATTAACTATTATGCTCCATAAAATATTAAATATCTTTTGTGTCGTGTTCATTATAATACTCAGTATTTTTTTTATCAATGCAAGTAAAAAGTCGCTTTACAACCAGTTTAAAACAAGGAAGACGGAAATAGAAACCGAACTGGAAACGGAAATTATAGATTTAAGCCAAAAACATCAGGTTATATAAAAAGTAAATCCCATTTTCGGATAACCTGGTCGAGTGCGTCACACTTACCAGTAAGCGTTGTGCAACCAACCGTTGGTATCCGATGGTGAGGGCATACTGGCTCTAAAGCTTTCCATCAATATCACTAGTATCATCAATATTAATACACTTCCACCTACAAATCAATGTGAGTAGTACTAAAGCTTGTGCCAATATCAAAAGCAATAACAATAGTGCTATCAATATTATTATTATCAATATGACCGTGTTATAAGTGTGTTTACTTGAAAATTTCGTAATGGCCAATTAACAATTTGTCCTTTGTGTAAGAACATCTTAAAACGAAATTAAAAATGTTGCAAATACCTCAAAATTAGTTTATTAATTCACCGCTGTCTGTTAGTTTCCATTACGATTCACGGCCCTTCAACTGTGACTGGATAGTGCAAACGGTTTCCAAAGAGATTCTGGAATTGTCTCGTCACTCAAGGAGGAGCTGACGATGTGGACCCTTACTGCTATTGACAAACTCTATGCTGCCTTTGTAACAGACCCAGTTACAGAGCAATAATAGTTCAAGTTTTATTGTTACACTGATTGTTTAACCATCCCATTCAGATATTATCAGTAGGTAGTAAAATAATAAAATCAATAAACTATGTCACTACAAAGCTCCCGTGCGAACATGCAGACTGCAAAAGTATTTAAAAAACAATGTGTGCGCACAATTTCAAAAGCACCCGACAAGAATTGAACAAGTTATTCATTGTTGACGGATATGCACTCGTGACTAATAGCTACTTTTCAATGTTAAAATTAAGATTGAGACTAAATCTGAAAATACGCTCTTATATTAAAGCTCGGTGTGTGTTACAGATAACGCCAAAACACATACGTGTATCTAGTTGTTCAGCATAGAAGTCACCTCTGCCGTCACATTCCTATACTTTCATATATGTCATACGATCATCTGCGATACGTTACACCCCTGTTTTACCCCTTGTGTTTCACTAAACCAAATTGCAATCAGTACGTTTGTTAGCCAAACCGTACACTGAACAGCCTTGTACAATGCTTGAAACGACATAAATTTATACCACAAGCATTCCCTGTTTACCGTATCAAATGGTTTTCACAGGTCGACGAAGCATGTAAAAGATGAACAACTTTCTACTATGTATGATACTTCAATTTGTATGTTTGGAGTGAAGATGTTGTTCAAGACAACACCTTTTCCGAAAACTATTTCGTTCGTTGGAAATGACGTCATTATATTCTAGCCATTGGAAATACTTGTTTGTAATCTAACTGACCATATTGTTGCGTAGTGCTGAATCAAATAACTACCCTGTGTTATCTCGTCCCGTACACTCATTACCTGAATTTTCATTTTGACACCTGTAACCTAACATCGTCACAATTGCCGTCCGTTGTCATTTCTTGTATACGATCCTTTTAACACTTAATCAAAGTTATATTGGTCACATCACAACATTTCTGAACCAACTAAATATATATTGAGCGTGGTAATGAGCGTGGTTAATTGCTTTGTTTCCTACTGTATGAAATATTCAAAATGTACTTACTTTAAAAAGAATCATTAATACAAATTAGGCACACTGGAGCCAACAGATCTGTAGGGATCCGACATGTACTGTACGGCCAGACACATGTACGGGACTACGGGTACGTTAGTGGCGAACACCTGCACAGCTATATGTGTCGCACAAACTTACATGGTTTTTAAAAGTCAACTTTGCAAAAATCGATTTACTTTAGAAATAAACACGTCAGTAAAATAAATAATCAAATAGGCCCTTAGGGCCTGTATCTCTACATTGCTTTGTATTTGTTTTATCTGGACTAGCGTTGCTAACAACATACCATGGTGGCTGTCTTAAAAGTATTAGCCTAATCAATTACACACGTTCAGGGCAATAAAGCTGGACCAATTATGCCAAATGTGGTAAAACTGGGCCATATGAAAAATGCATTAGGGCAAACAATGAGTTGTCAGAGGAAGTTACTCCGCGTATGTACGTGTCGCATGGCGTGGTGAATTCTACAATGACGGCGATATAATGACACTTTTCCAATCGTTCCTAAACATAGGACGATAGACCTTACACAAACATGAGCTATTTTCCAATAGACTATGAAGCGGTCTTCTGATACTTTTCCCCAGTATTACAAATGTAAACAAGTAAGCCATGAGATTTTTCAAATGAGGGTATATGCAGGTTTTCTTGCAATAAATCAACAAATTATGACACATATATAATTCGGCAAAACATCATATAACAAATATTCGCACGCGCAATACAACGCAGATTCACTGCAAACAATTGGGCGATCTAGGTTTCTCAGCATATATAAGCGTATGGACACGTGGGAAGACACAAGAACACATGAAATAATATGCTACTTGGCAGAATATATATAAACAACATACATTAGTATATGTTGGTGGAATATACATGCATAACTCGGGATTCAAAAGATTTGGAAGAATAATGATCTAAGGCCGAACCGGCTTTCATTTTTTTAACATTTTCTTATTTCGTTATAAATTAAAGTAAACAAGCATATTCGTGGAATTTATATCCCCCGCTTGCAGGACATATTGTAGGTTACCATTATTGAGGTTAGCTTTAAAGATGTGAGTATCGTGTTGTTGAGACATAATTTAAAGCTTGAAATTTGAAGAGAAAAAAGACCTTTATACCTCGATCATTGATTATCCGTAAATATGTATAAATCACAGCGGTTGGCAAACTTAATTAGCATGAGTCGGATGTGCCTAGGAATTTGGTTGAAACATCTGAACAATATTTACAGCAATAATCACACGAAAACCAAAGAGTGCCCGAGATGGGTGGAAAGACAGAGTAGCACAAACATTGTTTGAAGGAACTTGGCTGATATTTGCTCGAGTTAATCAAGGGGCCATAACTCTGCCGAATGGAGTCCGATTAAAGTGGTCATCTAACTTGCTGAGCCCTTAAAGGCATTTAACCCTGTGACCAAGTTTGAAGAAACCCGGTTAACGTTTGTTGTAGTTAATGCACGAAAACGAAGCGTGACAGACAGACAGACAGACAGACAAGACAGACAGACAGACGGACAAACCCAAATTAATATCCCCTGTTTCGGTGAAAGCGGGGAATAAAAAAACACAACGAATGTATTTATTATGAAGGAATATATAATGAGGGTGTGGAGGTCTACAACTATGTACTTCTTGCATTGATAGAAGACATTATTGCTATATGGCTTCTCGATTCGACAGACGATAAATGATTAACACTGAAGTTATGCTTTATACAGAATGTTCAGTTAAATATATCAAAAGCGTCCATCTATTCACATCGTTCGTCAACACATGAACGCTCGAAAGACTTACAAACAAAGTAATCGTCATGGTAAGTCGGCGGAACATTCTGATCGTGAGCTTGGCACGGTTTTAATCGATCTATACGTTAAATGGAAACCTTCGTTAGAAAATCTTCAAATATTTACAAACATATTGAAAAATAAAGGAAACTCAAAATCAGCAGGACGTATTTTGATCTTTGCATGTCTTTATGTTTCAGCCTGCTATGCGCCGTCATCGGATCCTGGTGATGGACCCCGCGTTTTCCAGAAGGTTGCTGGGACGCAAGCGACAAACAGCTGCGAACTTCTGGGAAAGGTTTTAGAAATCTGATTTTACTACAGCAAGCCTTTTGGCCATTTTCTTTTTTTTTTTTAGAAGAAGAAGAAGAAGAGGAGACGAATCTTCTTTCCGTGGTTACAGGGACTAAAAGATGGTTAGGGAATGCACACAACCTGAACAGGGGCGTTTCTATGATATTTGAAAGAGAGGGCGTAGAATCCAATCTTTGCTAAAAAAAACCATAAAATAATTGTGAAATGCACTAATGTAACGGTTCCTGACGTGGAGCGTGTATATTTTTTTAGTTAAAGTGTCAGGGTGTTTATGTGTTTAATTAATGAATATGATAAATTGCCATATTCAATACAATATTAGCAGATTACGATATTTTTTTATTTTATTTTTTTGAAAAGTTCACCTGAACCCGCCCCTGCTGAAATGTGACCTGGCCGTTCCATCCTGACCGTTCCAAAACTAAAATTAACAAAGGCACACAAGAATGCACTTCTGTTGTTCGAAGTTTGAGATAAGATTCATTTCCTACCAAAGAACATAATACATCAGTTCCAAAAGTCTTGGATTTTGGAGGGTTTGTTTTTGTGGTTTTGAGGCTGGGGGG
>NW_018408877.1:884391-884777 GCF_002113885.1 Mizuhopecten yessoensis
GGGGGGGGTATTTTTTGAATCGGCATTTATTTAGCAATCTCTCAAAATTAAAATACTATAGTGTTGGCAGGGTTGTCGTTGTAAAATGTTACAGTGTTGGTAGGGTTGTCATTGTAAAATATTATAGTGTTGGCAATGTTGTCGTTGTAAAATAGTATAGTGTTGGCAATGTTGTCGTTGTAAAATAGTATAGTGTTGGCAGGGTTGTCGTTGGTAAATATTAGTGTTGGCAGGGTTGTCGTTGTAAAATATAATAGTGTTGGCAGGGTTGTCGTTGTAAAATATCATAGTGTTGGCAGGGTTGTCGTTGTAAAATATTATAGTGTTGGCAGGGCTGTCGTTGTAAAATATAATAGTGTTGGCAGGGTTGTCGTTGTAAAATATTA
>NW_018408877.1:887447-893720 GCF_002113885.1 Mizuhopecten yessoensis
TAAATATTATAGTGTTGGCAGGGCTGTCGTTGGTAAATATTATAGTGTTGGCAGGGCTGTCGTTGGTAAATATTATAGTGTTGGGAGGGTTGTCGTTGTTAAATATTATAGTGTTGGGAGGGTTGTCGTTGTTAAATATAATAATGTCGGCAGGGTTGTCGTTGAAGACCGATGGCTATACTTACTGCTTTCAAATGCATATATAACAAGAGGCCCAGGTTGCCTGCATTGCTAACTGGCTATAAATCAATCGTATAAAAATAAACTCATTTAAAGTCAATACTGCAAATAGGTCCCCAAGCTTAAGGGCTATGTTGCAAATAGGATATTTTCCAGAGTCATGGGCTCAAGGCGTCATTATTCCTTTACATAAAAGGGGCGATAGCAACAATGTCAATAATTATAGGGGAATTACATTAGTTAGCCATTTAGCTAAACTGTTTACGTTGTTGTTAAATAAACGTCTGTTAAAATGGAGTAAACGAGAAAATATTGTTTCCTATGCTCAGTTTGGTTTTAAGCCTGGGTTTGGTACAAGAGACGCAATTTTTGGATTACATAGTTTAATTATCAATTCGATAGAACGAAACAAGAGGCTTTATTGCGCTTTTATTGATTAGAGTAAGGCATTTGATAGTGCGACACACCAGAATTTGTGGTATAAACTTTGGAGAAGTGGTATTAGGGGTAGACTCCTTAAGGTAATTAAATCAATTTATGATAATGTATGTTCATGTGTGAAATTACATGGTAAATTATCCGCCATGTTTGATCTACATGTCGGATTATTACAAGGGGAATCGTTATCTCCCATACTTTTTTCATTATTTGTAAATGATATGGAAAGTGAATTTATAAATTCTAATTGTCAAAGTTATGAATTACAGTTATTAAACCTGTTTATGCTGATGTATGCGGATGACACAGTTTTATTCTCGGAGGATGCTACCGATCTTCAGCATATGCTAGATCGTTTACAGACATACACTGAAAAATGGAGTTTAAATGTTAATATAGAAAAAACTAAAATTATTGTTTTTAGAAAAAGAAAAAGAATGTTACCTTATGAAATTTGGACTTTCAATGGTAAATCTATCGAAATTGTTGATAAGTTTTGTTATCTTGGATTAGTTTTTAACTATAATGGAAGATTTACTGTAACACAAGATACATTAGCTTGTCAAGGACGGAAAGCATATTACCACTTAAAAAGAAAAATGAAAGATTTTGCCCTTAATACGGAAACTATAATGTCTTTATTCGATACATATGTTGCATGTATATTGAATTATGGGTGTGAAGTTTGGGGGCATAATGTATCGCCACAAATTGAAAAAATCCATCTCCTTTTTCTCAAAGACCTATTAAATGTTAAGAAAACTGTCAATACTTCTATGGTTTACTTTGAAACTGGGAGATATTCATTATATGTGCAACGTAAAATGGCCATAATGAGATATTGGTTAAAAAATTTAAATACTAGTAACTGTGTTTTAAAATCATGTTGCGACGCATTAGTCGAATTGATTATCAGAAAACCTAATTGTAAAATTAATTGGGTTTATCAAATTAAGCATGAACTATGTAGTTTGGGTTTTAATTATATTTGGACTTGCCAATATGTACAAAATGAAAATTTTTTTTTGCAAATGTATGCTCAACGTGTTCATGATGTATTTATCCAAGAATTACGCAGTGCTTTTGATGCATCTTCAAAATGTTATTTGTACAAGCATCTTGTTGATACCTTTTGCGTCCAGTTCTATCTGACTAAGCCCATCAATATAAGGATAAAAAAGTTATTGAGTCAATTTCGCAAGCAAGCACATAGTCTTAACATAGAATCTGGGCGCTATAATAACATTCCAAGAGGTCAGAGAATATTACAGTCTGCGATAAAAATGATATCGAAAATGAAGTACATTTTGTACTACTTTGTCCTGCATATTCTGATTTAAGAAAAACATACATTAAACAGTATTAGTATCAACCTCCAAGTGTCTATAAACTAATAGAATTATTTACCTGTAAACTTGTTAAATCTATAAATAGACTGGGTAAATATTTGTGGCACGCTACTTCTAAAAGGAAAATTCTCCTCGCTCAGTAGTGATATTATATTAAAACATTATTTAAAACTACTTTGTTATAAGTGTACATGTATAATAATAGTTATTTAAGATTCGTTAATAGCGCGTTAAATAGTTCTTTAATGACATCCCATGATTCTTTCTGGCTGTTTGAAGTTATATGTAGTGTTTTCATTATGATGTCATCCTTTCATGACGTCATATATATACAGGTAGTAAAGTCACACATATGATTATATTGGTATATACTTCTCACAACTTTACGAAAAATCAAGCTGTAAAACTGCAAGTGATATCATTATTACATGTTTGTAGGCATATATATATATTTGAATGGAATTGTCCTCCGCCATCTTGTACATCACATATGAATTTTGAATATTTAATTATGTATGTTAGTAACCTATATGCTGTATTGCATTTGGATATAATAAAACTTGAAACTTGAAGGGCGAGGCCCAACTCCAGGGCATATTATATTAGCATAATTGTGTTTGTTTCTCCGTGTTTAGCAAACACATGAATGTATAGGGTTGTGATCCCAACTGTTTCTAAGTTATGACCAAAGGACCTAGTACCCTGGATCTAAAAAAAGTTGTGTAGCATGCGTGTATTTTTCTCTTCATTTCCATTGACTGATTGTGTAAAGTAAAGGGTGGTGACTTCGGCCGTTTCCATGCTAGGACCCTAGGACTACATCTCCATGGGCGGGCACAAATCAGATTACCAATCCTGATAGCATAATTGCGGTCGTCCGTTAATGCAATGAATTGCTTATTAGTTTTTGGGTAGGAGATCTCCGCCGCTTCTGTGATATAACTGATACTACTTATGAAAATAGTACGATTCGTTGTCTCAGTAACATCGTGCAAAGACACATATTTCTGAATCTCTAAAACTGTCTTGACTTTTTCATATAGAGCATGCAATTTACAAATCATAGCGATAGTATCAAATATTTATCTATGTTCCTTGACATCGTATGAATTCTTGTTTTCATGCTTTCTTGACAAACCAGGGATGTGTACTACACATCCCTGGACATGTGTACTACACATCCCTGGACAAACATACAAAACATGAGATATAATTTGGAAACTTTATCCGGCCACTATCAAGCCGAAAACGTATTTTTACAGCCTCACGCATGGCTTTATAGGACAGAGGAGAGCAGTCAGATTTATCATGAACAGCCACAGAAACCGTTCAAGCGTTTCATCCATGATCCAACGCCTAGGCTGGATTTCACTCCAAACAAGAAGACGTCACTCAAGACTCCATATGGTGTTCAAAATTGACAAACAACAAATAGCCATCGAAAAGGAAAACCGAATCGAAACACCAATGAGGAGGTCCAGAAAACAACACGATCGGTCCTACCAATGATCCAGGCATGTAAAATAGACTCAAGAAAATATTCATTCTTCCCTCGAACGATAAAAGACTGGAACGAACTTGACTCAAAAACTGTGAACTCGACAAACTTGGAAACCTTTAAGAAAGCTCTCAACGAATTGGAACTAAAAAAGCTTAAACTTCTAATAAACCCCGAACTCACTGGGTCGAATCAACCAGCTTTAAACGTCTGATACTACATCAGTGTTTTTTAATTTTTAACTTTTACAATCTACACTTTTCAATTGTGTGTTCACCTGCGCATTGTGTATCATAAACATTGCATAATCTTCGATAAGACGAAGGAGGCAATTATATGGAAGAAGAAGAAGAGGAAGACAGGGAACCGACATTCAAAAGGCTGGTTTGGAGAGAACATGTTAAATGTAGAGTAGATGAGTCAATCAAATATGATAGGCCTAAACGTATGGTCTGGCCAGTAGTAGGTTTGTATACATCAATGATTTCTGTAACTCCATTGTCCTCGTAATAAACAAGCATTTAGATATATATTTCAAGTGGTTTTCCGAGAAATCCATAAATAGAAAGTTTTGTTACAACAAGAAAAAAACTTGTCAAAGGGGCATAACTCGCATGGAATAATATCATTTTCGTTTTGACATCATTTAATTAAATCGTCCTGAGCATTTCATTGTGGGTGTTTAAAGAAATTACTTGAATGTTTTCTGGGCTGTTCGTTTGCTGAGATGCATAACATGAAAACGAAACTGCGTACAGAGACCGGAAGTAAATAAAAACCTGCGCACAATTACAAATCAACAATGGCGGATGGTGAACGAGATCAGATGTTGGTGGATTTTCAGGTGAAAAAATATAGGGAACTTGAGATCGGAGGGAAACCATAACAAATCAAAAATATCCGCGTGTTGTTCTTTAATCATCATCTTTGATAATATGATTCCCTTTTCTTATGTAGGCATATAATGTATCTTTTCTTCATCGAACCCCCAGTGTTTACAAATGTCAAACTCGCATGTCATGGTTGTCTATTTAGACATTACGCAAGTTGGAGGGAAATGACGAAGTTGCTGCCGGAAAAAATACCCTTAAAAAATATATATATTTTGCTTCCGTGATCTTTGGATCCAGAAATGCCTCCAGAATCGAAGACTTGTCGGTCCAGTGTCCGGAGACTTTCGTTCACGAGAGGAAGGATGTGTGACCAAAATGTTAAGAAAAGCGGGCCTGAACTACGTCGTATGCTTCGCCTGGTCATGTTCTATAAAGTGGTTGAGGGTGTGGTGCCAGCCTTGCCCTCGCATGAATTCCTAACTCCAGTTGCCGGAAATAAACGTAAAATTCGCCCGCGGGATTCATTTTAGTGACTGTTATTATAAAAATGCTGTTGAAAATTACACCTATAATAACTCTACTGTAAGTGTTTCAAGGCCCAGAATTGTAAAACAGAACAATTTAATAACTCTTTCTTCAATAAGACTACTAGGTGAGGGCGTAATGGGCGTACGCTCCCCCCTTTTCAAAAAAAACAACTATCGTAATCTGCTTATATTGTATTAAATATATGGCAATTTATCATATTCATTAATTAAACACATAAACACCCTGACACTTTAACTATAAAATATACATGCTCCAAGTCAGGAACCGTTACATTAGTGCATTTCACAATTATTTTATGTTTTTTAGCAAAAAAAAAGGTCCAAATTAATTTTTTTTGTCACTTCGCTCGGCGAAAAATTTGATACTATGCCCCCTCTTTCAAATATCCTAGAAACGCCCCTGCAATCTGACCGACATCTTCAGGCATAGTACCACGGTAGAGAATTTCAAAGAAACCCTCACCCTTCGGAACTACTATACTACCTAGCACTCCTCCCCCGACGCGTTATATTTCCTTAGGGACCCTGTGCGTATACCCACATATACAGATGCTGAAAAAGGAGAGCTTAATAAAAAACAGATGAAAACATGCAGTAAATTAACAAACAGTAAAAGTGATTTTGTCTTAAATACCAACATATATAACAACGCCTTTGTATATATACTCATGGACTCTGCTTATCAATACAGACTATTAAGTCTGAAACTTCAAGCTACTGCAGTGTAACCAATAATTTGTCCATTGTAATAGGAGGTGGAAAAATGAATGGCCAGACCAGGGTTCGAACCCAGGACCCTAAGAACTCTAGACTGATGCTCTCCCAGTCTAGTTTCACTACATTCCTCTCTCCTTTTTCTAAAATGTTGCCCTTTGAACAAAGAGATAACTTTTTACAACCAAGGTCCAGGTATCCCCTTGCCAAGCATACACCAAATGCTTGTAACAAGGGTTGGTCACAGGCGCCACTGTAATGGGAGATGGAATACATGCATGCCATAACTTTCCGGTGCAAAATAGTGAGATCAGTGATTTTTTTTTAGTGAGATTTGGTCAAAAATAGTTAGATTTTTTGTGAGAAATTTGTGAGACCTTTAAAACATAAATAATCCTGCATATAACATTGCATTATCTCATTTGTGTTATTCTGAACCCAGGCTAAAAAAAGGTACATTGAGGCATGCCTTTTTCATGCCTTTTTCATGCCTAAAATGTACCTTTGGCCCGAGGTACATTTTAGGCATGCCTAAAATGTACCTCTACTTCTGGGGTATTTTTAAAGTATACCTCAAATGTGCCCCGTTTGGACTCTAATTTTGTCAATGTGCCTCAAATGTGCCCCATTTGGACTCTAATTTTAAAAATGTGCCTCAAATGTGCCCCATTTGGACTTAGGTCTCTTCCACATGCCTCAAATGTGCCCCATTT
>NW_018408877.1:896934-903901 GCF_002113885.1 Mizuhopecten yessoensis
GTACAAATTAGGCACATTTTAGGTATACCTCAGTCAGAGGTATAAAAAAGGCACATTTTAGGCATGCCTTAATTGTGCCTAAAATGTGCCTAAAATGTACCTATATTGAACAGGTTTTAACCCCTCCTATTCTGTCCTCTTTTTCTTCCCTACCCAAAATGTACCTAAGGCATGCCTTAGATATACCTAAGGCATGCCTTAGGTACCCCAAAAAATGTACCTCAAATGTACCTTTTTTTCCCCTGGGAAGCCTCCAATTACTTTGTTAGAACCAAAATTGAAGATTTATTGATATTTTAAAGGATTTTAGGGAGGTTTACACATGACATATCGTCATAAAAAAATACATCTCAAAACATTGGGAATATCTAATATTCATTTGCTGAAAAAAGTAAACCAATAAAGTACTACTTCCACTATTTGTACATATCCAATTGTGAAGAAACTTTTTTTCTTGCGTTTATGTTTTTTTTAATTAACACTCTAATCCATCCCGATGGAGAATAAATTCCGGATTCAATTTCAGTGTCCAGTTTCAAATTTATAGTCATGACTTACATTTCTGTTTGGGTAAACCATCCATGTTTTTCGATTGTAATGAATTAATAGCTCCTATGTTGCTGTTAAATGTTTCAACTTTCATCCCATATTAATTAGCAACTAGTCCCCACTGGATGTGGGATCACTGATTTAATTGCTTGACAGTTCATACATCAGTGAGCAAGTCACCAAGCAATGTGCCGCTAAATCGGCCGGCCGGGCCATTCACAACTTACACACCTATGCTGCTAATTGGTCTGGCTTGTAATTTAAGTGGCTGGCGTGTGACTTCAGACCTCTCAGTGACCTAGGTCAGTGTGAATCCATGTAGCTATTGTTTATTCACTAAGATTGACCAAATTTTGTTTCTTTTCATGAGACCGATTGAAATTCGTGATAGATATGGATTTCATGCCGTGAGAATTTTTTCAGAAACAGTTTTCGTGAGTCTCACGCCAAAATTGTTAGATATGGCATGTATGGGAATAATGCACGGCCAGAACGGGGTTCGAACCCAGACCCTCCACATTCTAGACGGACACTCTACCAATTGAGCTACCTGGTCAGTGACGATCGACCCAGTCTGGTTTCGCTACACCTTATAGGCCTAATGATAAACCATTGAAAACATAATAGTACAACAATTATTTTTTTTACAGTCATGTACACAAATCGATGACCTGGAAACATGCATCGCTATTTTGGAGCAGAATAACTGGGAATTGGTGGTAAGTTTTCTGTGATCACCAGTGATCAGTATGGAACCCTATGACAGAAATATGTATTCTGTCAGTATCAATGACAGCATTTTTGTTTGACCCTCAAAATTTAGCAATTTCAGAAGTCAAATAGAATTTTCCCTATATACAAACACACAGACCTGTCTTTTAGAACAAAAGAGTCAAAGCTCATTTAGGGGAGCCACATCTTCGCTAGCCAAGGGCTACAATCTGGTCTACCTACTCTTAAAGCTAGCGAGTAGAATCTGATGCAATATGACTGACACATTTATGCTCGGTTTTTCACTTGCACATTGTTGAAGCAAATTGACAGTGGGCAATGATTGTTTGTGATTTACAGAAGTCCATACAAAGCGTTATGCCACAAACAGACTGTGAGATGTCGTCTGCTGGAGGTGAACCTCCGCCCTACACCTTTTCCAACCACATAGACCAAACAGCCGTGTCCCAAGATTTCCCTTCGGAGTTTCTCCCCAGTCATAACTCATACTCCCCACTCATGGATCCTGGATCTGCCTCTGGTCCTTTCCCTGGGCCAAGCTCCAGTTACAGTTCTGGACGACTAATCAACTTTACTGTAGAGTACCGCGGACGTAACATCACTGTCAACGTGTTTGATACAGAGACTGTTGGTAAGTTATATAAAGGAAAAAGTTACACATTACCACACTTATACAGTTGTTGCCAATCAACCAACCTTCTCATCGTAAACACAAAGAGATGACCTAACATTTCATCTGTTTTACAGTGATGAGATAGTTATTCAAATGACAGCAACTGAATACAGGGTGATAATCTTTTTATCATTACAATATCTTCAGTCTACCTATGACAGGTTGCAAAATGATATATATGGCATTGTCTGGCTGGAAGGCTGGACATTAGCAGTATTTACCAAGTTATCCATCTATCCTTTATCACTGAATATTATACAAAAGGTCTCTTCACGTAGTTTAACTTAGTTTATTCTGAACGCAGGCATATATTTGCCTCTATATTCAGATCATAGTCCGTATATAAGAACAGTTGTCTATAGATTCTACTTAGCAATTTTGATATCAGATGTAAATATAATGAAAGTAATCCAAGATAAAACAGACATAATACCAAGTCTTATTAATTTAGCTTCCACTGAACTGGTTGTCCCAGTATCCAGTCAGTGTTATTAACTTAGCTTCCACTGAACTGGTTGTCCTAGTATCCAATCAGTTTTATTAATTTAGCTCCCACTGAACTTGTTGTCCCAGTATCCAATCAGTTTTATTAATTTAGCTTCCACTGAACTGGTTGTCCCAGTATCCAGTCAGTTTCAGTCTGTATCCTTTGTAGGAGAAATACAAAGAATAAAATTATAAATGGTGAAGCATCAACATTTGGATTCCGTAGTGTAATGACCAAATAACAGGTTTATACAGAATAATAATGTGTACATTTTTAGTCCAAAACTTGTCAGTACATGTTTATCAGAATCCGATACTGTTAAGCAATTTACTGGTAAACCAGCATTTCTATAGTCTGAACACTTCTGTGCTGGCATTGAAGGTGGTTTAATTATTGAGTTCCTCTTCTATAACCAGGGCCATACTTAAAAAAAATGTTTGCAATTTCCTTACTCACCTTTTTTTTTTATTGGGTTAGAAGGGATTTTTTTTATCTGAAGAAATCTCATATTTCTATATAAAAACCCAAAGTTTCAATGATTTTTCAGCCATAAAACAATTAACCTAAAATTCCAAAATGACTTTGAGTATATGTCATTTTTAATGAGTCAGTCGAGAAACTGCTAACAAACACTTGTTTAAAGATGGCCCAGCATATTAGACAAAGACAAAAGTCCCTTGCTATGTAAATATCATTTGAGTTTGTACAAACCAAACTCCTGCTGAAGAAGTCACCAAAACATCACTAGTGTTATAGTGAACTGTATTGTGCTGTAATCTGACAGTATATACATATACAGTACCCTCTGATATTATATATTGTGTCCTGTAGTACCCTCTGATATTATATATTGTGTTTTGTAGTACCCTCTGATATTATATATTGTGTCCTGTAGTACCCTCTGATATTATATATTGTGTCCTGTAGTACCCTCTGATATTATATATTGAGTCCTGTAATACCCTCTGATATTATATATTGTGTCCTGTAGTACCCTCTGATATTATATATTGTTTTCTGTAGTACCCTCTGATATTTTATATTGTATCCTGTAGTACCCTCTGATATTATATATTGTGTCCTGTAGTACCCTCTGATCTTATATATTGTGTTCTGATATTATATATTGTGTTCTGTAGTGCCCTCTGATATTATATATTGTGTCCTGAAGTACCCTCTGATATTATATATTGTGTTCTGATATTATATATTGTGTTCTGTAGTGCCTTCTGATATTATATATTGTGTCCTGTAGTACCGTCTGATATTATATATTGTGTCCTGTAGTACCGTCTGATATTATATATTGTGTCCTGTAGTCCCCTCTGATATTATATATTGTGTCCTGAAGTACCCTCTGATATTATATATTGTGTTCTGATATTATATATTGTGTTCTGTAGTGCCTTCTGATATTATATATTGTGTCCTGTAGTACCCTCTGATCTTATATATTGTGTTCTGATATTATATATTGTGTTCTGTAGTGCCCTCTGATATTATATATTGTGTTTTGTAGTTCCCTGTGATCATATATATTGTGTTCTTTAGTACCCTCTGATATTATATATTGTGTTCTGATATTATATATTGTGTTCTGTAGTGCCTTCTGATATTATATATTGTGTCCTGTAGTACCGTCTGATATTATATATTGTGTCCTGTAGTCCCCTCTGATATTATATATTGTGTCCTGAAGTCCCCTCTGATATTATATATTGTGTTCTGTAGTGCCTTCTGATATTATATATTGTGTCCTGTAGTACCCTCTGATCTTATATATTGTGTTCTGATATTATATATTGTGTTCTGTAGTACCCTCTGATATTATATATTGTGTTTTGTAGTACCTTCTGATAATATATATTGTGTTCTGTAGTACCCTCTGATATTATATATTGTGTTTTGTAGTACCTTCTGTTATTATATATTGTGTCCTGTAGTACCGTCTGATATTATATATTGTGTCCTGTAGTACCCTCTGATATTATATATTGAGTCCTGTAATACCCTCTGATATTATATATTGTGTCCTGTAGTACCCTCTGATATTGTATATTGTGTTCTGTTGCAGGTAAGATCAAAGAGGTGTTGTTCTCGGAGCTAGGGATCCCGGTACAGAAACAGGACCTGAGGGGCTGGTCCACTAAGAAGGTTGATGACAAGGTCAGTATTTTATAAGTCGGAGTCCAATTCCAGTGTCATATGCACAGATAGAGAAAGATTAACATTAATTTGCGAAATTTGATAAACTGACCAGAGAGGAGAAACTTTAATTAAAAAACAAAACATTTAAAACATGATGGATTATTTTGATTTTGTTTTACAGAAAGTATTACGTGACCTTCAACTGCCACGGGAGAATACATTATACCTGTTGACCCCCGACCTTAACAGACCGTTAGTGACATCCAGGGTCACACCAGAAACTGACAGGTACAACATTGTCTCCTGATCGTGAGCTTTTGGACTGTGTTTGTTGAAGTTGAACTCATTTCTTTGAGGTTCAGTTATTTTGATAAACGATACAAAAAACCTCTATTCAAGTGTATTCCAATTACAACAAAACATGTTTGTATGAAGAGTTCTGTTTTTTTTTGTCGATTATAGTTTTATACATGCAGTTAAAAATACAATTATGTTCAATTTTTTTTGTTCCAGTTCAAAAGAATTTGAAAACTTTATGCGAGATTACGTACTACACATAACTTTTCGGGAAAATGGTAGAGCAAAGGAATACCACCTAAATGTTCAGGGCAGTAAGACAGTGGGCGAGGTAAGTGAAGCAAAGGAATACCACCTAAATGTTCAGGGCAGTAATATAAGACAGTGGGCGAGGTAAGTGAAGCAAAGGAATACCACCTAAATGTTCAGGGCAGTAAGACAGTGGGCGAGGTAAGTGAACTCAATATCGGATGAATATAATTACTTTACGGTATATATTTTTGGATGTCCAGGGTTATTTGATAATTTTTAGGGTTTTATTTTGACTCACAGGGATTTCAAAGACAAGTGTCAGTATTGATGAAGCTATGTCTATTGACACTTATGACCCACATTAAGATTTCCAGGTCATTAGCCCAGAAATCGTTACATAAAAAGTAAACAAAAAAACACAAGTCAGTTGCAAAAGACCTTGCCGACCATATTTTACTGATCAACACCAGGGAAGGGCAAATCTAAAATGTTGTCAATGATTGTTGACTTTGGTTGGAAAAGTGTTGATATTACAAAAATATGGGTATTACTGCTTGTTTACTTCCTCTTTTGATGTTTTTATAGGTGAAGGGAGATATCTACCATCTGACAAATGTGCCCGCTCGGCACCAGGTGTGGATTGGCTGGCCAGATGCGGCTAACAAGGACGACGCTGTAAGTACTACACTGAGTCTGTGTGTCACAATGTGGTAAACCTCGGGTCAAAGTTTCATAATTAATATTAAAATAAATGACCTTTGTACAACTTCACCAATACATCTTTAAATTTGTTCAAATCAAGCCTAACAGTGGTTACTACATTAACAATTACAGTGCATGAATCGTATGGAATGAAATTCATTTCATATGTTTTATACTGCAAGGTTATTGAAAACTTGTTGTAAATTGAACTTGGAACAGCATTATGTAATCACTTCAGCAATATGTGTTACACATAATACATTTATATTGTTGACTTTTAATACTTTCATGCTGTATATGTTGTAGAGTTGAGAGTGATTGTTAAATGACTTTTTATTGGTTTTACTATTGCCCTATAGATCACATTAGCAGCCTGTGGACTAAAGTCACCTGTACATGACCTGGAACTCACCAAAGCAAACATAATTGGAAAACCCCAGTATTCAGTACAGGTAAGTCACACCTGTATATCATCAAACTTATATAGTACAGGTAAGTCATACCTGTATATCATCAAACTTATACAGTACAGGTAAGTCACACCTGTATAACAGCAAACTTATACAGCACAAGTAAGTCATACCTGTATATCATCAAACTTATATAGTACAGGTAAGTCATACCTGTATATCATCAAAACTTATATAGTACAGGTAAGTCACACCTGTATATCAGCAAACTTATACAGCACAAGTAAGTCATACCTGTATATCATCAACCTTATATAGTACAGGTAAGTCACACCTGTATATCAGCAAGCTTATACAGTACAGGTAAGTCACACCTGTATATCAGCAAATTTATATAGTACATGTAAGTCATACCTGTATATCGCAAGCTTATACAGTACAGGTAAGTCATACCTGTATATCAGCAAGCTTATACAGTACAGGTAAGTCCCACCTGTATATCAGCAAGCTTATACAGTACATCTAAGTCATACCTGTATATCAGCAAGCTTATACAGTACAGGTAAGTCATACCTGTATATCATCAAACTTATATAGTACAGATAAGTCCCACCTGTATATCAGCAAACGTATACAGGTAAGTCACACCTGTATATCAGCAAGCTTATACAGTACATGTAAGTCATACCTGTATATCATCAAACTTATATAGTACAG
>NW_018408877.1:905489-919435 GCF_002113885.1 Mizuhopecten yessoensis
GTCACACCTGTATATCAGCAAGCTTATACAGTACAGGTAAGTCACAGCTGTATATCAGCAAGCTTATACAGTACAGGTAAGTCACTCCTGTATATCAGCAAGCTAAAACAGTACAGGAGGTCACACCTGTATATCAGCAAGCTAAAACAGTACAGGTAAGTCACAGCTGTATATCAGCAAGCTTATACAGTACAGGTAAGTCACAGCTGTATATCAGCAAGCTTATACAGTACAGTACACAGCTGTATATACAGTTCATTATCAAATATACAGGTCATTTTCAAATACGCTGTTTGATATTAAATATACTGTTCAATATATATCTCAGATGTGTTTTCATAGTCCCAACTGATTTGATATAAAACAGATGTGCAAAAAATATATAGTTGTATATAACAATGATAAAGTAATTTTACTTGGCTATGCAACTTGGATAAGATTCTTACAGGGTATATGGAAAACACTGTGATGTTGCAAAAAGAAGTTTCATCATTATCATTAAAGGTAAAATGTGAACTTTTTTTAACTTCATAAAAATGCTGAGATGTTATGTCAACAATTCAAATGTTGACAGATTTTGTTACTTTATAATTAACTGACAGGATACATCGGAAATAGATATAAGTGATGATGACGATGAAAATAACGACTCGTATGCAGTAGAGGAAGACATCTTTGAACACGAAGAATCAAAGAACAGTCGGAAACAGACACCACTAAGTAAGCATCGGAATAACATACCATAAACAAATGTGACTTGTACAAATATTTTTGTATTTGAAAAGCATAATATTTACATTTATACTCAAGTTGAACTTAATAAATTGTTAAGTGCACCCGGTTCATTTCCCAATGAAACTGATTTGGTTACCCTTGGCAGAGTAACTAAGTTATGATGGAAATGAAATCACATTTGAAAAGCATTTCACAATCATTGATTTGTGCTGATTTTGCTCGAGGTCTGCCGCCAATTTCATATTCATTTTAGAAATGTTTAATTCTATGGGAAATATATATTGTCAAGTTAATGAGAGTGAGGAATCAAGTCGGTCCAGAGTCAAATTAACCTGTTCATTAATAGTTCATCATCCCATGAACATTGTAAAATTCACATTTTTAGATAAAAGTAACTAAAAATAACTTCTACAGTTAACTATGAGTATCATTTCATAACAAGATTCTGGATATGTACAATGTGTGATAATTTACCTGTTCTAAGAATTCAACCTGTGAGCATCTTTTCGTAATGAAGTTTAAGAATAAACAACAATATCTCTTGCTTTACTATAAAGTGCTTAAGAGTTACATAGCTAAATATTTCTCCTGTCTAAATTTAGTGTAACTGTTTGTTTTAGTGCCGGACACTGTGGGTGATCAAACCGAGGCCTTAGAACACTTCACACGCGAGTTCAGGGAGAGGTAGGTACACTTCACATGTGAGTTCAGGGAGAGGTAGGTACACTTTACATGCGAGTTCCGGGAGAGGTAGGTGCACTTAACATGTGAGTCGAGGGAGAGGTAGGTACACTTTACATGCAAGTTCCGGGAGAGGTAGGTGCACTTAACATGTGAGGTCAGGGAGAGGTAGGTACACTTTACATGCGAGTTCATGGAGAGGTAGGTACACTTCACAGTCACACGTGAGTTCAGTGAGAGGTAGGTACACTTCACATGCGAGTTCAGGCAGAGGTAGGTACACTTAACACGCGATTCCAGGGAGAGGTAGGTACACTTTACATGCGAGTTCAGGGAGAGGTAGGTACACTTCACATGCGAGTTCAGGGAGAGGTAAGTACACTTCAAATGCGAGTTCAGGGAGAGGTAGGTACACTTTACAAGCGAGTTCAGGGAGAGGTAGTTACACTTAACATGCGAGTTCAGGAAGAGGTAGTTACACTTTACACGTGATTCCAGGGAGAGGTAGGTACACTTTACACGTGATTCCAGGGAGAGGTAGGTACACTTCAAATGTGAGTTAGGGATCTGCAGGATAATGTGACTGATATTGTAGTTACGTCTCCCCTTCCAATGAAGGGACACATATTGTATTAATACTGGTTCTTCTTCTGGCTTCTGGTTCTTCTTATCGCAACTTGTCCGGCCCGTAAATTTTAAACCGTTAAAGACGTCTTGATGAAACTTTAGGTATGCATGCATCACCCACAGAAGGTGTGCAGTGTACTGGAATTAGGTCACTGTGACCTTCACCTCAAGGTCAAAGGTCAAATAAGTGCAACATTTTCAGTAAATTCTTGTCCGGCCCGTAAATTTTAAACCGTTAAAGATATCTTGATCAAACTTGAAGTATACCTGCATCACTCACAGAAGGTGTTCAGTGCACTGGAATTAGGTCTCGTGCCCCACTATATAGTTATGGCCCTTTGTTAAATTTTAATACTGAGGTTTGTCTGGAGCATAAGTTCCATGTTGTTTCACCTACGTTTACCAAACTTACCATATTTATGTATCATGGGAAGACGGAATCCCTCACACTAAAATCAGGTTTTATGCACCACTATATACAGAGTAATGGCCCTTTGTTTATTTTTAATACCGAAGTTTGTCCACGGCATAACCTCTAAACCATTAAAGATATCTTAATCAAACTTAAAATATACCTGCATCACCCACAGAAGGTGTGCAGCGCACTAGAACTAGGTCTCGTGCCCCACTATATACAGAGTTATGGTCCTTTGTTTATTTTTAGTACCGAAGTTTGTACAAAGCATAAGTTCCATGTTATTTCACCAACGTTGACCAAACTTACCATATTTATGTATCTTGGGAAGGAGGAATCTCTCCCACTAAAATCAGGTTTTGTGCCTCACTATAAGCATAGTTATGGCACATTGTTTATTAGCTCACCTGGCACGAATTGCCAAGTGAGCTTATGCCGTGGTACGGCTTCCGGCGTCAATATTTTACTTTAAACGACTTCTTCTCAGTAACCAAAAGGCCTAGGGTGATGATATTTGGCCAGAAGCAAACTGGGATGAAGGGCTGCAAAGTTTGTTAAAATTAATGACCTTCACCCATTTTCAAGGTCACAGGGGTCAAATATGTGAAAAACTTTAAACATCTTCTACTCGATAACCAAACTGCCCAGGGAGATGATATTTGGCCAGTAGCATGCTTGGGTGAAGGGCTACCAAGTTTGTTCAAATAAATGACCTTTAATTATATTCAAGGTCACAGGGGTCAATTGTCTTAAAAAAACCTTTAAACAACTTCTTCTGAATAACCAAAATGCCCAGGGTGATGATATTTGGCCAGAAGCAAACTGAGATTAAAGGCTACAAAGTTTGTTCAAATGAATGACTTTCACCCATATTCAAGGTCACAGGGGTCAAATATGTTAAAAACTTAAAACAACTTCTTCTCAACAACCAAAATGCCCAGGGTGATGATATTTGGCCAGTAGCATGCTTGGGTGAAGGGCTACAAAGTTTGTTAAAATAAATGACCTTTAATTATATTCAAGGTCACAGGGGTCAATTGTCTTAAAAAACCTTTAAACAACTTCTTCTGAATAACCAAAATGCCCAGGGTGATGATATTTGGCCAGTAGCATGCTGAGATGAAGGGCTACAAAGTTTGTTCAAATGAATGACCTTCACCCATATTCAAGGTCACAGGGGTCAAATATGTTAAAAACTTTTAACAACTTCTTCTGAATAACCAAAATGCCCAGGGTGATGATATTTGGCCAGTAGCATGCTGAGATGAAGGGCTACAAAGTTTGTTAAAATGAATGACCTTCACCTATATTCAAGGTCACAGGGGTCAAATATGTTAAAAACATTAAACAACTTCTTCTGAATAACCAAAATGCACAGGGTGATGATATTTGGCCAGTAGCATGCTGGGGTAAAGGGCTACAAAGTTTGTTAAAATGAATGACCTTCACCTATATTCAAGGTCACAGGGGTCAAATATGTTAAAAATCATATTCAAGGTCACAAGGAGCAAAAATGGTTAAAATATAAAAAAAAAAAAAAACTTGTTCTGAATAACCAAAAAACTTGATGTTGTTTCACAATATAACACTTTGTTGATATTTAGTCAGTAGCATGCTGGGATCAAGGACTACTATGTTTGTTAAAGTGAATGACTTTGACTTATATTCAAGGTCACAGGGGTCAAATTTGTGTAAAATCTTTAATCGGCCTCTTCTGAATAACCATGGGTCTCAGGATGTTGATACTTTGCAAGTTGCATCCTGAGATGAAAGGCTTTAAAATTTGTTCATCATAATGACTTTGTTCGACTTTCAATCACAGGGGTGAAATGTTTAAAAAAAAAATAACAGGTTCTTTTGAATGAATTTTAATCATAAATACTGATATTTTATTTTGCCTGTAGCTTTATTTTAGATCACTTTTAAGGTTACAAGGGTGAGATTTATACCAGGTGAGCGATGCAGGCCCATTGGGCCTCTTGTTTTTAATACCGAACTTTGTCCATGGCATAACTTCCATGTTATTTCACCTACATTGACCAAACTTGCTATAGTTTAATGTATCTTGGGAAGTAGGAGTGTCGCATTCTAAATTCGGGTCTCGTGCCCCACTATATAAAGAGATATCATATGGCCCTTTGTTAAATTTATTTACCAAAGTTTGTCTTTTGGCTAATAAGGGGAAACCTATGTTTTTGTTCACAAAAACAAAATTCTAGTTACTGATGAACTACATGCATTTTTCTCATACTTTTCTCTTAATACAAAATATGGATACACATTGAAAAATAAAAGTTATAAGTTATTTCTTCCTTTTTAATTTGTACCTATTATTCCTGGGAACCATTGTAATCATAAAAACTTGATGTTGTTTCACAATATAACACTTTGATTGTCGAAAGATTAAACAGTAAACAAGTAAACAGCTCGTAACCGTCTAAACTGATGTTCCATAATTCTAAGAATCATCTTAACTTGATATTTGTTGCAGATATGGAGAGACACACCCAGTGTTTTTCGTCGGGTCACTAGAAGGCGCAATAAAGGAATCTTTACTATGTAGAGCTAAAGATGTAAGTAAAATGTGAACATGCAGCTTCAGTCTTATATCTTGGTCAAGATATTCATATGTATAGTTAGTATCAAAGGCTTACTCTCAGGCAAAGTATTTAGTATCGAAGGCCGCTAGTATCAGGCAAGGTATTTAGTATCGAAGGCCGCTAGTATCAGGCAAGGTATTTAGTATCGAAGGCCGCTAGTATCAGGCAAGGTATTTAGTATCGAAGGCTGCTAGTATCAGGCAAGGTATTTAGTATCAAAGGCTTACTCTCAGGCAAAGTATTTAGTATCGAAGGCCGCTAGTATCAACCACTGGACAGAAATGACCACTATGTACAACGATTGAGAACCTCAAATCAAATCAAATAAAAAGTTTTATTTAACATCGGTATGGTAAAAAACAATACAACATTAGCTCTAATGAGCTATTAAAACCGACACATAAAATTACATGCACAGTTACACAATAAATATTTGGCAAAACATATTAAAAGATGAGCACTTTCTAATAGAGAGGTGACATAAATAGAGGTAAGCTTTAGCTAAAAACATGTATAACTGTATTGGGAGCCTATGTGTGTTTTGTCTGCATGTGTTGCATTTGCATTTTGGCCCATACCAGCTGTCTTGTTCTGAAGTGGTCTGGTAGGGCATTGCATATTTTAGTTGCTTCAGATTGAAATGAGTGTTTACCATACTTTGTAGTCCTAACATGTGGTACATCTGCTGTGTTGTGATATCTGAATGTGTATGATTTATCTGTGATGTTGATAAGGTCGTGTAGGTATGTTGGTGTCTGTTTATTTGTGATCTTAAATACTTCTATTGCAAAATTTCTGAGTCGTCTGATTTTGAGTGATGGTAATTTTGAACGGGCTAGTAAATTTTCATATGTATTTTCGTGTTCATCGTAAATGAATTTTAGAGCCCTTTCTTGGATTTTTTCCATTTTTTGTGTGTTTGTCTCACCGCAAAAGTGCCATGTAAGTGGACAGAAATTAAAATTTGAGTGAATAAATGGTATATTGTAAGTTTGCCTAATCTGTTACAGTGTTTTCCTATGCGTTTGAGTGAGTTGAGCTGTCCAGATAAGGTGTTTTCCTATGCGTTTGAGTGAGTTGAGCTGTCCAGATAAGGTGTTTTCCTATGCGTTTGAGTGAGTTGAGCTGTCCAGATAAGGTGTTTTCCTATGCGTTTGAGTGAGTTGAGCTGTCCAGATAAGGTGTTTTCCTATGCGTTTGAGTGAGTTGAGCTGTCCAGATAAGGTGTTTTCCTATGCGTTTGAGTGAGTTGAGCTGTCCAGATAAGGTGTTTTCCTATGCGTTTGAGTGAGTTGAGCTGTCCAGATAAGGTGTTTTCCTATGCGTTTGAGTGAGTTGAGCTGTCCAGATAAGGTGTTTTCCTATGCGTTTGAGTGAGTTGAGCTGTCCAGATAAGGTGTTTTCCTATGCGTTTGAGTGAGTTGAGCTGTCCAGATAAGGTGTTTTCCTATGCGTTTGAGTGAGTTGAGCTGTCCAGATAAGGTGTTTTCCTATGCGTTTGAGTGAGTTGAGCTGTCCAGATAAGGTGTTTTCCTATGCGTTTGAGTGAGTTGAGCTGTCCAGATAAGGTGTTTTCCTATGCGTTTGAGTGAGTTGAGCTGTCCAGATAAGGTGTTTTCCTATGCGTTTGAGTGAGTTGAGCTGTCCAGATAAGGTGTTTTCCTATGCGTTTGAGTGAGTTGAGCTGTCCAGATAAGGTGTTTTCCTATGCGTTTGAGTGAGTTGAGCTGTCCAGATAAGGTGTTTTCCTATGCGTTTGAGTGAGTTGAGCTGTCCAGATAAGGTGTTTTCCTATGCGTTTGAGTGAGTTGAGCTGTCCAGATAAGGTGTTTTCCTATGCGTTTGAGTGAGTTGAGCTGTCCAGATAAGGTGTTTTCCTATGCGTTTGAGTGAGTTGAGCTGTCCAGATAAGGTGTTTTCCTATGCGTTTGAGTGAGTTGAGCTGTCCAGATAAGGTGTTTTCCTATGCGTTTGAGTGAGTTGAGCTGTCCAGATAAGGTGTTTTCCTATGCGTTTGAGTGAGTTGAGCTGTCCAGATAAGGTGTTTTCCTATGCGTTTGAGTGAGTTGAGCTGTCCAGATAAGGTGTTTTCCTATGCGTTTGAGTGAGTTGAGCTGTCCAGATAAGGTGTTTTCCTATGCGTTTGAGTGAGTTGAGCTGTCCAGATAAGGTGTTTTCCTATGCGTTTGAGTGAGTTGAGCTGTCCAGATAAGGTGTTTTCCTATGCGTTTGAGTGAGTTGAGCTGTCCAGATAAGGTGTTTTCCTATGCGTTTGAGTGAGTTGAGCTGTCCAGATAAGGTGTTTTCCTATGCGTTTGAGTGAGTTGAGCTGTCCAGATAAGGTGTTTTCCTATGCGTTTGAGTGAGTTGAGCTGTCCAGATAAGGTGTTTTCCTATGCGTTTGAGTGAGTTGAGCTGTCCAGATAAGGTGTTTTCCTATGCGTTTGAGTGAGTTGAGCTGTCCAGATAAGGTGTTTTCCTATGCGTTTGAGTGAGTTGAGCTGTCCAGATAAGGTGTTTTCCTATGCGTTTGAGTGAGTTGAGCTGTCCAGATAAGGTGTTTTCCTATGCGTTTGAGTGAGTTGAGCTGTCCAGATAAGGTGTTTTCCTATGCGTTTGAGTGAGTTGAGCTGTCCAGATAAGGTGTTTTCCTATGCGTTTGAGTGAGTTGAGCTGTCCAGATAAGGTGTTTTCCTATGCGTTTGAGTGAGTTGAGCTGTCCAGATAAGGTGTTTTCCTATGCGTTTGAGTGAGTTGAGCTGTCCAGATAAGGTGTTTTCCTATGCGTTTGAGTGAGTTGAGCTGTCCAGATAAGGTGTTTTCCTATGCGTTTGAGTGAGTTGAGCTGTCCAGATAAGGTGTTTTCCTATGCGTTTGAGTGAGTTGAGCTGTCCAGATAAGGTGTTTTCCTATGCGTTTGAGTGAGTTGAGCTGTCCAGATAAGGTGTTTTCCTATGCGTTTGAGTGAGTTGAGCTGTCCAGATAAGGTGTTTTCCTATGCGTTTGAGTGAGTTGAGCTGTCCAGATAAGGTGTTTTCCTATGCGTTTGAGTGAGTTGAGCTGTCCAGATAAGGTGTTTTCCTATGCGTTTGAGTGAGTTGAGCTGTCCAGATAAGGTGTTTTCCTATGCGTTTGAGTGAGTTGAGCTGTCCAGATAAGGTGTTTTCCTATGCGTTTGAGTGAGTTGAGCTGTCCAGATAAGGTGTTTTCCTATGCGTTTGAGTGAGTTGAGCTGTCCAGATAAGGTGTTTTCCTATGCGTTTGAGTGAGTTGAGCTGTCCAGATAAGGTGTTTTCCTATGCGTTTGAGTGAGTTGAGCTGTCCAGATAAGGTGTTTTCCTATGCGTTTGAGTGAGTTGAGCTGTCCAGATAAGGTGTTTTCCTATGCGTTTGAGTGAGTTGAGCTGTCCAGATAAGGTGTTTTCCTATGCGTTTGAGTGAGTTGAGCTGTCCAGATAAGGTGTTTTCCTATGCGTTTGAGTGAGTTGAGCTGTCCAGATAAGGTGTTTTCCTATGCGTTTGAGTGAGTTGAGCTGTCCAGATAAGGTGTTTTCCTATGCGTTTGAGTGAGTTGAGCTGTCCAGATAAGGTGTTTTCCTATGCGTTTGAGTGAGTTGAGCTGTCCAGATAAGGTGTTTTCCTATGCGTTTGAGTGAGTTGAGCTGTCCAGATAAGGTGTTTTCCTATGCGTTTGAGTGAGTTGAGCTGTCCAGATAAGGTGTTTTCCTATGCGTTTGAGTGAGTTGAGCTGTCCAGATAAGGTGTTTTCCTATGCGTTTGAGTGAGTTGAGCTGTCCAGATAAGGTGTTTTCCTATGCGTTTGAGTGAGTTGAGCTGTCCAGATAAGGTGTTTTCCTATGCGTTTGAGTGAGTTGAGCTGTCCAGATAAGGTGTTTTCCTATGCGTTTGAGTGAGTTGAGCTGTCCAGATAAGGTGTTTTCCTATGCGTTTGAGTGAGTTGAGCTGTCTAGATAAGGTGTTTTCCTATGCGTTTGAGTGAGTTGAGCTGTCCAGATAAGGTGTTTTCCTGTGCATTTGAGTGAGTTGAGCTGTTCAGATAAGGTGTTTTCCTATGCGTTTGAGTGAGTTGAGCTGTCCAGATAAGGTGTTTTCCTATGCGTTTGAGTGAGTTGAGCTGTCCAGATAAGGTGTTTTCCTATGCGTTTGAGTGAGTTGAGCTGTCTAGATAAGGTGTTATCCTATGCCTTTGAGTGAGTTGAGCTGTCTAGATAAGGTGTTATCCTATGCGTTTGAGCGAGTTGAGCTGTCTAGATGCTTTTTTGCAGATGTTGGATACGTGTGTATGGAAGTTTAACTGGAAGTCTATGGTGACCCCTAGTCATTTTACTTCTGGTTCACATTTTATTGTGTTGTTGCCTATGTTGAAAGTAATGTTTTCATTTTGTGCTTTGTTTCCTATGGCCATGGCTTGAAATTTGTCTGGGTTTGCTTGCATATGATTGTTATCGAACCAGGGAATACGTGAATCGCAGTCTGTTTGTAGTGAAGTTTTGACTGTCTAGTGAAGTGTATGCTTTACTAATTGTATTGTCATCAGCGTAGTTGTAAAGTTCACAGTGTTGTATGATGTGGAAAATGTCATTTATGAAAATATTGAACAGAATTGGGCCTAAAATTGATCCCTGAGGGACTCCTTTGTTTGGTTCCTGAAAAGTACTTTCATAATTTCATAATTTGACATTTTGTTTTCTGTTTTTGAGGTAGTTTGACAATAGTTCTGAAGCTGAAATAGAAAGTCCATAATTTTGTAGTTTTAGCAGAAGGAGGTTGTGAGGCAGACACAGTCAAAAGCCTACATACTTATTCTGGTCAAGTGCCATTTTCCAATCCTCTATGACTCGCAATAATGCTGTCTGACATCCGTATCCAGTTCTGAATGCAGAGAGGTAGGGATAAAAAACACTATCAAAGAAGTCACTGAGTTGGGAGTGTATGGATCTCTCGAAGACTTTGGAGAGTGCCGGGAGTATACTTACCGGTCTGTAATTTCCTTTCTCAAGGGTGCTGTTCTTTTTGTGTATTGGTCTGACTTGTGCTGTTTTTAGTGTGTCTGGAAATGTTGATGTAGTGAGAGAGAGAGTTACAAGTGTGGTGACTGGTTTGATAATGCTGGGTTGTGCTAGTCGTAGTAGTTTGGGTGAAATATTGTCGTGTCCTGTTGCTTTTCTTGGGTTTATTTTGTTGAACTGTTTGTTTATGAAATCTTCGTCTACAGGTTGAAATGTGAAGTGTTTATCTTGATGTCTGTTTTTGGTGATTGCCTGTAGGCTAGGGTGTTCATCATTTATGGGTCGGCTGTTTGATCCAATATTCTTTGCCACATTTACGAAAAATGTATTAAAGATGTCGGCTACTTCGTTTTGTTTGTTTACTATCCTACCCTGTTCTTCTAATATAATGTCTACTTGATTTTGGCAGACTTTGTTTGTTATGAATGGTTTTATTGTTTTCCAAAAGTTTTGGTTGTTTTGGGCCCCCGTGCATCTGTCTATAAAGTTGTGTTTTATTGATTGTTTTCTGAGTTTGGTGACTTTGTTTCTCTGTGTTCTATATTTTTCCCAGTTGTGTTTGGTGCGGTTTGAGAGGAACTTGTTGTGAAGCATCTTTTTGTGATAGATTTCTTGTCTTAGTTTTTTGTTCATGAAGGGTGCTTGGTTTAATCTGGCTTTTCTTTGTTTTATTGGGGTGTGTTTGTTTATTATTTCTGTTAGTGTGTTACTGAAATGATTGTATGCTGTGTTGTCATCTGTGTGTTTTACAGTTGCTTCTAATGCTGCATTCTGTAGGTCTGTGTTAAAATGTTCAATGTTAAAATCTTTAAAACTTCTATATGTTAACAATGGTTGTTTCCTCACAGATATTTTGCTTTTGAATTGAAATGATATCAAATTATGTACATCGCTGATACCAGTATTAAAATTACATATTTTCCCAGTTGATAATGGTTTGTTGGTTAAAGTCACATCAATTAACGTTGGTTCAGTGTTTTTCGGGTGGCAAGTTGGTTTTTAGGTCACCTGAGCTTTAGCTCAAGTGACCTATTGCTATCCGTTTTCGTCCGTCGTCGTCCGTCGTCCGTCGTACGTCGTCCGTCGTCCGTCGTCCGTCGTCCGTTAACATTTTACATTTCAAACTTAAAGTCAAGTTCTGCTGGGCCGATTGAACTGAAAGTTGATAGGAATGATCGCCTCATGGTCCTGACAAAGTGTTGTTATTTTTCGGGTCGATCAGAAATCCAATATGGCCGCCACGGCCGCCATTTTGAAAACCTATTTCAAACTTAAAGTCAAGTTCTGCTGGACCGATTGAACTGAAAGTTGGTAGGAATGATCGCCTCATGGTCCTGACAAAGTGTTGTTATTTTTCGGGTCGATCAGAAATCCAATATGGCCGCCACGGCCGCCATTTTGAAAACCTATTTCAAACTTAAAGTCAAGTTCTGCTGGACCGATTGAACTTAAAGTTTGTAGGAATGATCGACTCATGGTCCTGACAAAGTGTTGTTATTTTTCAGGTCAATCATAAATCCAATATGGCCGCCACGGCCACCATTTTGAAAACATATTTCAAACTTAAAGTCAAGTTCTGCTAGGCCGATTGAACTGAAACTTTGTAGGAATGATTGACTCATGGTCCTGACAAAGTGTTGTTATTTTTCGGGTCGATCAGAAATCCAATATGGCCACCACGGCTGCCATTTTGGTAAACTATTTCAAACTTAAAGTAAAGATCTACTTGGCCGATTGAACTGAAACTTTGTAGGAATGATCGAATCATGGTCCTGACAAAGTGTTGTTATTTTTCGGGTCAATCAGAAATACAATTTGGCTGCCATGGCCGCTATTTTGCTACTAAGTTCTAATAGGCCGATCTCACTTAAAATTGGTCTAGGAATGATCAGCTCATGGTCCTGACAAAGTTAAGTTAACATTATACTATTTTTTACTCAAATTGGTACATATTTCAACAACAAAAATAAATACTATAGACTCAGGTGACCGTTAAGGCCCATGGGCCTCTTGTTTAACTAAATTGGACAAATCAAAAATATCACAGATATTCTGCAAAGGCTGACCTTCAGGTGTTAGTAGGTCATGATTTATGTCCCCGATAACCATCAGATTGTCATATTTTGTAGTGCACCTGTCAAAAGTTTTGCAAAAATCATCCGTAAAACTTTCTGTCATGTTAGGAGGTCGATATACACCTTGAATAAGCCATTTAACATTATTTAAATTTAGTTCAATAGAGATGGATTCCATTTTTCCAAAGTCCATTTCTTTAAGATGATGACCTGGCAAGTCTGATTGGAAGTATGTCGCTATTCCTCCTCCATGAGAATTCCTATCGGCCCTCCATAGGTGGTAATTTTTTACACAGAATTGTGATTCCGGGAAACTGTCGTCTAATTTTGTTTTGGATATAAGAAGTATGTCAACAATATACCTGCAACTTGAACGAACTACAACAGCACTACCAAACATTCCTGTCCAAGTATTCATATTTTACCATTCCCAGCATCCCCACATGGAATTTAAAGAACAATGGCTTAACATGCCTACGAGGAAGTAAAAGTATGAGAACACTTAAATTGACTTAATTGATTCATGGTTTATGTGTAATTTTAGTAGAAATATCTATTGTCCTTTGGGTATACATTTTATTTCATTGTCATTGAAGGACAAACCAAGCCAGTCTTGCTTTTTACCACTGTTTATATTCTAGCCGATAACAACGTCGCCAATTTGCAGTCACAATTTCCCTCCAAAACTTGTTTATATCACGTGATCTAAATAACAATATCATGATGTCATGATATTGTGAACCGTAATTTGCACCTTAGCTCTACATTGCCACTGTAAAATTGTTCTGATGACGGAAGGCCCAGTCTACCGAAACATGTCGACAAATAAAATCTCCTGATTCCTGGAATCCCTGGTGTTGATGCTCCATCTCTTACCTACTTGTGTATAGTATTAATGTATTAACATTAAATATAAACACCCCAGAGCTTTATAGTTTGGATGATTATCTGATTCTTTGTTTCGCTTTCAGAGAAAACTACTAGCTGTATATCTTCATCACGACAACAGTATATTATCAAATGTATTCTGTTCCCAAATATTGTGTATGGAGACGATAGTGAACTATCTGTGTGGTAACTTTATCACATGGGCGTGGGACGTCACACAGGAAACAAATAATGCTAGGTAAGTTGTTAGCTGTGTACAAATACAGATGGATCGCTATAGTGATTCAACTGTTCAGTCGTAAAAGCAATAAGTTAAATTTGATGGCTGTGCTAAAAGATAATTACAGAAAGGTTATGCAGATACAGAATGTAAAAAAATGCAAATGAGTACAGTTCCTTTGAAAGTACATTCATTGTCATGATTAATCCCTTCAAAATACGAATGCGTTATCTTTCATAGTTAAAATGCAGCTCTCTGATTGGTTAGTGGTGTATAGGTTAGTAAGATAAAACATTATCTCTTGTCGTGTATAAAACCCCAGTTTCTGGGAGCACAGGGACTTTTAACTACAGGATAAATCCTATCATGAATTGTGTCCTAACTGTAGGGTATATTACATAAAATGTGACCGTATGTTAGCTGTTAAGTATGTGAAGCAATTCTGAATACTTCAATTCAGTCACCGCTTAGAATTAAAGTTCATGAGAGCAACTTATTTCTTGCAAACTGCTATTTGTCAAAACAAAACAAATATTTTTTAACTGTTTTAATATATAACAAAACAAGAGAATGAGATTTAATTTAGGATATAAATTTGACAAATATCAAACATTTTTATACGCCCGTCAAAGACGGGGACGTATTATGTTATCACGCGGTCGGGCGGGCGGGCGG
>NW_018408877.1:919966-925238 GCF_002113885.1 Mizuhopecten yessoensis
TAATTACTGGAGTTATTACCCTTGGTTTCATTAATGCGATGCATGCGTTCCATGATGTTGTATTGCACTCATTGATCTACCAGTTATGTTGAATGATTTCTCTTTTAATATCAATTACTCACAAATACTTCATATATTTCAATCATACAAACAACTGCTCATTCAATGTGTGACGGGCGTATTATATACCGCTCGCGGTAACCTTGTTCATGTTCTTTGTTACTTCAAGGTTTATATCAATTGCCAAAAAAGAATTTGGGAGTATAGTAGCCGCTCAAATACGAGGCCAAAAGCCTGATCAGCTGCCATTGTTGATGATAGTGTCCCGGTCAAGAGCTAGCAACGAAGTCCTAGACATGATCCCAGGTAACAAATCTTATCACAAATAATGTAAGGCACATTGTTTTCAGTATTTTTCTGCTGCATGAACTACACAGGAGTCTGTTTAAACCAAACCATGTATAATCTAGAAACCTGTATAAGCAAGAAGGACCTGATTTTAGCTTTATTTATTTTACAACAATTGCCAATATGAAAATTTATAATCTGGAAATCTGAATTAAACAGGAAACCTGTGTAAACCAGGATACCATATTAACCAGACCCATTGTCCAAATGATAATTGCGAGTTATAAAAAGGTGTGAGTGCTGAAAGAATACACAGTTAACTTTAGCATTGTATCAGAATGGTGATTATAAGTGCAGTTTTTACTATACACAATGTTTACAATTGTAAAAGCAAAATTGACACCATTTCAATATGGATTACACAAGTGAAAGATAAATATTTTACTGTGTGCATTTCTCGGTTTACAAAATTACCTTTCTTTGATGTAAAGACCTTGTCAATGCCTTGGATATATGTTAACAGGTACAGTCACTCTGGACGAACTCATGATGAGGCTGATGCAGAATGCAGAAAACTTCCACCTCCAGCAACAGGCAGATATCAAAGAAGAGGTGAGACTGGTGGAACACCCAGGGTTAGACTGTAACGCATTTGGTTTGGTAGTCCACCAATATGTGGTTGGAAGAACAATAAAGAAAATAAACATTCACAAAAAAGTCAAATAACTGAGAAAGTGTCTTTTAGAAGAGTTCTAAAAAGATAAATAGTGCACATAAATATGACATCAAGGTTACACATAAAAAAAGCCTTTGGATAAAATGAAATAAAAGCACACTTTTCATGAAATCCTTTGTACTGTTTTTTCAGGACGAAAGAGAAGCACGAGACAGCATCAGACAAGAGCAGGAACTAGCTTTTCAGGAATCGCTGGCCACAGATAGAGCCAAGGTAAATATTGAAGGTCAAGGTCACAAATCTCACTTATCAAAATATTGAAGGTCAATGTCTCAAACCTCACTTACCAACATATTGAAGGTCAAGGTCACAAATTTCACTTACCAACATATTGAAGGTCAAGGTCACAAATCTGTTTTACCAACATATTGAAGGTCAAGTTCACAAATCTCATTTACCAACATATTGGAAGATCATCATTACAAATCTAAGATCATGTAAGAGATATCACTGAAGAATTAAGGACAAATGTCACATGTATCACATATCATATTGAGATTATTGAGACCAATCTCACATATAATGAGTTCTGTAAATCGAAGACCAATGTCACATGTCATTGATTCCAAATATTGAAGACAAAGGTCACATTTGGCTGGTTCTGAATGTTGATGGCAAATATCACATATCATATTGAGATTATTGACAATCAATCTCACATAAAACAAGGTCTGAATATTGAAAACCAATGTCACATGTCACTGATTCCAAATATTGAAGACAAAGGTCACATATATCAATGGTTTTGTGTTCAACATCTTAAAGAATCAGTCAGGGTCACTTAACTGGCTTAAGATAAATACTGGTGAATGTGGAGGCCAAAGACTGCAATAACACCAGTTGATATTGAATGTCAGTGTGAAGGAATCTCAATCCATGCCATTTAAACTAAAGGTTATACATTATACAGATGTAGTATCACAGATCAAGGTCCGAGGATTTCAAATACAAAGCAAAGAAGTTGGCCAGGACAAGCTTTTTACAAATATAGTGATAGCAGTAGGCTGTTCAGTAGCAGTACAATAAAATATGAATTTGTGCATACCCAAAGTTCAATGTGCAATAAGGGTCGTTTTGGTTATAAAAGACACCATCAATAAGGTTATAGGAAAGAAAAATGATTAAAAAGTTGTCTAAGCTGTAAGATTAACAAGCTTCTGGGTATCAATGTATCATAACTTGTGTTTTAACAGGCTGAAGCGAAAAGACAGGGGGAGGAGATGGAACAGATAAGACAGATGGAGGAGGAACGAGTGAAGAAGGAAGAGGAGGACAGAAAACAGGTATACACAGATTATCAAATTTAAGACAAGCATGCCATTTACATTGTGGAAGTGAGTGACTGCAATGATTAAATACTAACCACTACTTTGTAAAGCTATTTAAAAATATTGATATCAGTCTGCATTTAGCATATTGTACAGTGTTTGTGTTTGCTGGGGATTTATATTTCTGTATTTGTATTCTGAAAAAAATCTTCAAAGATAAAAACCTCCTTCATCTTTTGCCTTTCCTATAGAGATAGTGATATGAAAAAAACACCTTGTTCAGTTAATAGAACAGCCATCTGTCCAGGAAGGTCAATGGTATCCAACATAACAATTAGGACATCATAATAATGATGATGGTAAGAAACAGCTATTGGCATTCATAGCCTACAGAATTGATATTAATGTTTTTATGTGTGTAAGTTTTTTATGAAGTTGTGTTGAAATGGTCAAATACTAGTTACAAGGATGCCAGGAGTCTAACTCTTTATGAATATACACGGCCCTGCCCTAATTTTCTCAACTGACTAAAATTGTCTACACATTAGCCTTTATATACACGGCCCTGTTCTAATGTTCTCAACTGACTGTAAAATTGTCTACACATAGGCCTTTTTATGCTCAAGTTTAAAGTCTTTTCCTTTATTGATAAGTTAGACCAAAGACATTTTTTTTTGTATGAAAGTCATCTGTACATAAACTCTTTGTAAGATTGTCTATACACAAGTGTTTTTTGCTTTTTTTTGTAAGGCAATACAGGAGTCAGCACTTATGCACATCCGTGATGAGCCTCCAGAATCATGTGAGGAGGCTGTGAGTCGAATACGAATCAGGACGCCCAACGGGGATAACTTACAACGGAGATTCTACGCCTCAGATAAACTCAAGTACCTTATCTACTTCATCACGTCACAGGGCTTTCACACTGAAGAGTTCAAAATCCTTACCACCTTTCCACGCAGAGATGTAAGTTCTCTTCTGCAATATCTGCTTCGCTAATCTCCTTTCTCTGTTAATGGCGAATAGATATCAATTGGAAGCACATTCTAGGATATAACTACATTATAGCTAGTATGGCAATCAAGTTTCCCATGGTTGGCAACTTAATATCGTTGCTCATATCGTCATTTCTGATATTTTAGGAGGATCACCAGAATCACCTGTAAATGTACATGTCTGTATTATAATGTATGACAGTGACTGAGAAGTGGGTCATAGAGGATTTCATGCTGAGATCAGGGTGTGAAGATATATGTTTGATTTGGTTTGGGGAGGAAGAAGGATTGGTAGGCTATAAATACCTAGTTTAAAGAATTGAACAGCTTTTATAAAATATTACAAAATAAAATAATTATAACTTATCAAAAAGCCCAAGAATTAAAAAGAAATTTTGTTTGCTCATTTTTCAGGTATCACAACTAGACGAAGAAAAAACGTTAGAAGAATTGAAAATGTTTCCTCAAGAAACGCTGATATTAGAAGAAAGACACTGAAGTTAGTCTAGATTTAAGTTTTAAATGTGGAATCAAACTTACAACATTAATATATTATGTGATATAAGTACAATTATACGAACGGTTCCTTGTTCCTCGTATCGTGATGGTTAACCTGGTGGTCTTCTTAGGGGCCGTCTCGCAAGTTGTGTTGTTACACAGATTAAAACCCAATCATAGGTCGGTAGACGATATGTGGATTTCCTGATGTGTCGGCCCTGAACCTGTGTGTATCAAACCTGATAAAGAAAGTCTGATTCGCTTACCCAGTGGATTCCGAAAGTAACTGGAGAAATCCCAACTGCAATTTTACTGGACAAATTGATTAAAAAAAGAGGTCATCTTATCATTTCAGAACATGAAGGAGTAACCTGAATCACAAACCCAGTGGATCATAAAAATGGTCATCTAAAATCTATGTGTTATTAGAGAAATCCAAACTGCTTTGATATAAATGTCAGAGATAATGAAGTCCTGTGGATTTCTCTGTTATATAAAACATATGATTTCTCGGTTATATAAAACATACGATTTCTCGGTTATATAAAACATACGAGCAGAAGGGTAATATTACTTTGATGTTAACAACAGTCACATATTTGGTGTCAGATGAAAATCAATAAATTATAATGAAACCATGTCATTGAACTTTACAGAGAGGTGATCTTCATCAAACTGAAATACTTGTTATTTACCATCAGTGGTTTAGGTCATTAATTATTTTATTTGCCCTTGTGGAAATTGTTAAGATTATTATTTTATTTAAAAATGGTGCCATTGAATAAGATCCCAAGAAAAAAATGTCTCAATGAATTTTAATTAAAAGTGTATGATATTACAACGGAGAAACTTGATGAGTTACTGATTAGTCAGTACTTGGCAACATTTAAAAATCAACCTAAGATGTGGTATTACATGAGTAAAGTATGATCACTCTATTGATGTCGGCCTTTGTGTTTGTCTTTTGTTAGTCTGAATGGCAAGTGAGCTTATACCATGGTGCAGCATCCGTCTGGCATCGTTTACTTTTTCAGCCCACCCCCATCAGATGGTGGGCTGTTTACTTTTTCAGCCCACCCCCATCAGATGATTGGCTGTTTACACTGCTTTTCATCCCTGGTCTATGTCCATTGTTCAGTAAGAACTGTTGTTACCGCTATTTCTCACAAACTTTGTTATTCTGTTAAAAACAGTTACCACCCATAGGAATTGTTTATCAGGCATGGCTAGAACTTTCATGAATTATTTCTGAAAATGAAAACCATACCTTGCAGGACTTTTTATGAGAAATAACAAACTTTTATGGGAAATAACAAACTTTTATGGGAAATAAACAAACTTTTATGGGAAATAAACAAAATACAATCAACAACAATGTTTCAGCTAGACAGATACTGGAACCCTGGAGTTCAGATTGATATACTATG
>NW_018408878.1:0-18389 GCF_002113885.1 Mizuhopecten yessoensis
GTTACATGAGGTGACCTATAGTAACATGTTGTTACATGAGATAACATATAGTAACATGTTGTTACATGACATTACTTTTAGTAACGTGTTGTTACATGTGGTATCCTATGAAAATTACATTACTTCTCAAGATATAATTTTAATTTCTTTGTCACAATATCAGAAAGAAAGAAAAAATCACTAAATTAATGTGAATTAAGTATGATTATATATTTTTGATTAATATAGAACAATTTTATTATTTATCTTTCTTTATAGTTATAAGTTTAAAAGTCTAAAATGTCAATACCTAGAATTATCCCACGCCTTCACAAATCCAATTTTATGACGTCACAGTAATAATGACTTAGGCCGAAAAAGGAACAATTATAAGTGTTATAGGTGTCCGGACCTATCCTAGATTTGTTTGCCGACCCATAAACACTTTATCACCTACTTGTGTCTAAAATTAATCTATTATCAAGGTTAAGCTCACAATCATTAAATTACTGTTAATGGAGCCGGACCCGATCCTTGACAGCTTGTAATAGCTACATACGGTAATGTGTGGAACTAAACTGTAAAATGTCCATTAAAGCATGAATATTGATCCATGAAAAAAATAAAAAAATAAAAATAGCTTACTGAGCTACTTTTTCTATTTCTGGCATGTCAATTAAAACCACGCGTATGTTTTGTTTTGACTGATGGGAATATGTTGAACGGGAAGCGGTAAAGATCCGCATGATGACCTGTATAATTATGTGTACAACTTTTCTCATGGGCGACACTTCAGGTGATGTAACTTGTGTGGACTGTTACATTTAAGTTGATCAATGTTTAACATAGTACACACTGATATCACTGTGTTTCTTTTCATAGCCGCCGCTTGAGCACTTAAACGTTTACTTCCGGTCCGTAGGCCTATTTGGAACATCGCACATCCGGTCTGAACGAGCGTGAAGTTTGTTACGTATGTATAGAAAGCCTGGTTTCAATTCTTTGAACGTTTCTTGACGTAGACTGTTTAAAGCCCAATGATTGAGTTTGGGTAGGGGTTTTGATTGGTCATTCTCGATATCCAGGGATTACACTCACTTTCGCTCTCTACACCCCTGGAATATGTCATAGCAAAATTGAAGGTTCAATGACTAGTTTGGTCCTTTGATGTACATCAAAAGAATATCGCGGTCGCGTAACGGTAAACATGACAGGCTTTGAAGTCGGGCATCGCTCTTTGTAATCTTCAAAGGACAAGTATTAGCCTAGCGATTGGTCAGGTGTTTTTTTTACCTGAAACCAATCAAACAGCCAGCCGCATGCTTTCATTTTTGCTATGACATAATCCTGGGGTGTAGAGAGCGAAAGTGAGCGTAACCCCTGAATATCGAGGATATTGATTGGTATGTTAAGCAAACATCTAACCATCGCAACGAATAACGATCGTGAATAATGACCCCAAACTAATACTAGAGGATTCACTTTCAAATTCGTTTCAATTGAACTGGAATAAATTGAACAATAGACGTGGATGCAAATGTTAATTTCACTTGTGCTTAATTGTTGTCACCGGCAGAAACTTAATAAACAAAAGTTAAAACGTATTTTGTGTTGGTCAATGTTTATATTTAAAAATATCAAAATAATTTTTGAAAAAATGAAACAGTTACCTTGTCGACTGAAAAAAACCTGTTTAAAAGTTATGTCCAATCTGCATAGTAGGTGGGGACAGACCCCGGAGCCATTGTGGAAGAAAGTGTATTTTTCTCTCTATACTCAGCAAATGTAAATATTGTTATAGGGTGAGGATCTTGATAATTTCTAGGTTACTTTTTGGCTCTGCCCCTCAACCCCCGAGCGTCCGCACTTCAAATCATAAAATGTGAAGTCCCGCTATCTAATCATGTATCCAACCAAATATGATTGCTATCCATCCCTTGGTTCCAGAGATGAAAACACTTAAAGCAATATGGCCCAAGTAGCCATATTGCCTCACCACCGGATAATACTTCCAATCAAATGTGGTTGATGTTCAACTCCCAGTTCAAGAGAAAAGATCGCTTACACATTAATTAACCTTTTTTAGCCCTGTCCCTCAGCTGGTCAACTCTTCTATTATTTGATTATGGATCCCCCCACTTACTTATGCTTCCCAGCAAATATGGTTGATTAGCATCTCTTAGTACCAGAGAGGAAGTAATAAAGCAATATGACAAAAATACCGTTTTTTTGGCCCCGCCCCTCAGCCTACGGGGGTTAATCCCTCTATTTGAACAATTTTTGATACCCACCACCTGATAATGCTTTCAACCAAAAAAACTTGATATCATAGTTCCAGAGAAGAAATCGCTTTCAATATAGCCAAATACCTCTTTTTGGTCCCGCCCATCAGCACCCTGAGTGGTCAGACATTTTATCGGTATACTTTTTAATATCCATCATCAGAAATGACTTCCAGCAAAATATTGTTGATATTAATCTCTTAGTTTCAGAGAAGAAGTCATGTGAAGCAATATGGCCAAATTACCTCCCATCCTTTTTTTTAAGCCCAACACCCCCCACCCCCACCCCGACCCACACCAACCCATTGTCCCATCCCCACTACCACCTAGGAATTTGTCCAATTCAATAATGTTGAATTTCAAAAAGCGGTTATGAAGATGTATGAAGACATTTTTAACGCCGCGGTATGGTATTAGACCAAGTGTGCTAACAGAAAACAGCTGAACTTTGACCTGTCCTCAATTTTAACCTCACTGATACCACAGCAACAAGCGTCTGTCTGACCACTACTGTAGTTTAGCCTCTAGAAGAGATTTCCTGGTCAATTAATCACCATATAAATTTTACGCCTGAGCAACAAGGAAACGACCACAGGCTCTGATGACGGCCATATGTTCATCGGCTGATTCGAGAGTGAAATGGTGAGCGGAGTACATTACAAAAACAACATATATTTCACTAGCCGCTAGAAACTAGGTTGAAACTGTAAAAAAAAATTTGAAAGAATGTTCGTAACAGCGTCCCACCAATGAAATATGTAGAAGTATTAACTGCTTATAAAGGATGTGCATGGTAGATTTAGTAAATTTAACTAATACGCTAGCTGAAAGTTAAAAGGACTTTCCTTTAATACTAGTAATTAATAATAATTCGAGGTTCTTATATACCGCTTTATCACAACCTAGTTCGTAGGTCGTCTCAAAGCGGTTAACAAATTAGGTCGTCTCAAAGCGGTTCACAAATTATTATCAGTGGTTATAGGGCCTTTGCAACCAGCCAATATCTTTCTCAACTCCCTTGGGAGCATACAGTCAGTGTTGCCATTTCGGCGCTCACAGCTAGCATTCTACAATTCTAGCACTGCCCAGCCACGAACTCATTTACAGCTGAGTAGACTGGAACAAGCGGAGTAAAGTATATTGCTTAATGATACAACACAGGTAATTACTCAGAGGTGGACTGTCTAACTAGAGAGTCAGGAGTCGGTGGTTCGGAACTATTCTATAACTATTTTTATGTTCCTATGTTATTTATTTCATGCATATATATATATATATTTCTCTCATTTCCATATGTGTAAGATTAATAGAATCTAACATGGGTCTGTTCCATGGGCAGGGACATCTCAACCCGAGTGTAAGAGTTTGGCTGGTCAGCACGAGGCTTGCCGGGTGCTGGCCAGCCAAACTCTTACACGAGCCCAGCCAAACTCTTGCCAACACTCGGCAAGCCTCGTGATGACCAGCCAAACTCTTACACTCGGGTTGATATACCCCTGTCCACGGAACAGACCCATGTAATAATCTGTTAGTCCAGGGTAAGAAAGAGGTGTAGGAAATGTTCTATCTTACAACCCATTTAACGTGACGTGACGTCACGGTGTCTCAACAATAACGTGACGTCACCTCTGTGCATGAAAGAGTCTTATAGTATATAATGCATTCACATTGCAGCCCTTTATTTTCATGTACTGCTTGCCATCAAATATAGACTTGGTCAGGGTTTTTCCACGTAGTGCTGGCCTTGTGTGATATTCACAATTTCACATGGAGCTAGGAATTTGTTTCAGCTATATTTTGACCTAAACTAATTAAGGTGTTCAGAGTACATTTACAGGTTTTTGGGGTTTAGATTCATTTTATGTAAAAAAAAAGTCTCCCCAAATGAAGATATATACTCGATAACGCCATTTGGGGTAGTGCTATTACTATTATTAGAAATTGATTTCTAAATTACTCTTAACATCTTGGTTTAGATCGAAATATAGCTGTAACAAATGATCAGTTCCCTGTAATTTGAAGCTTCTGTCAAATGTATATATTCAATTTCTGAACAAGTGCAATATGCTTTAGTTTTCTGTGAGGTCCATCCCCACACAGTTCTGTTAACACTGATTTTATATACAGGACTAACGGAAACAATACATGTATGACTGCAGGGGAAACTGTCGTGAAATTTAACGCTGGGATACAGTGTATACGACATCTACATGTATATATATATATATATGTATCTACATCTATCTATTCAACTAAAAGCAGGTTTGAGAAGCTAAACTATTGTACACCCTGCAACTCTGGCCCTTTCCACATCTTCCCGCGGAGGCATTCTGTGAACTTGTAATTTTGGACGTATATCATACCCACCATATTATAAACCGAGATATAAAATTCGAAATGTCGAAACAATTAAAGTAGAAATGCAATTATGAACTATGGAAAATGAATCAAATACTTATAAAAATGATTTATGCATGCTATGTAATTCTTATTTACATATTAACATGCATTTACATAAAATACACACATTCACTTCGTCTAACAAACGAATTGTGTACTCACCACCTCCATGTTGACCGGTCACCGCAGCATGTACTAAAGGAGATGTTTTGTCTTGGTTGTATACAGCGAGTCCCTCTAACCGAGACAAGTGTCTGTACTTGTCGAGTAGCCTTATATTACCCTCGGGAGAATGCTTGTATTTGTTTGTATGCGGCGACTACTGCTAGACTATACTGTGCAGAATGTCTGTATTTGTGGCGAGTACTGCTAGACTATATTGTGGAGAGTGTATGTATTTGTGGCAAGTACTGCTAGAATATATTGTGGAGAATGTTTGTATTTGTTTGTTTGTTTGTGGCGAGTACTGTTAAACAAAATTAAGGATAATGTTTTTATTTAATTGTTTGTATGTAGCGAGTACTGCTAGACTATATTGTGGAGAGTTTCTGTATTTGTGGCGAGTACTGCTAGACTATATTGTGGAGAGTTTCTGTATTTGTTGCGAGTACTGCTAGACTATATTGTGGAGTGTGTATGTATTTGTGGCGAGTACTGCTAGACTATATTGTGGAGTGTGTATGTATTTGAGGCGAGTACTGCTACACTATATTGTTGAGAATGTATGTATTTGTGGCGAGTACTGCTCGACTATATTGTGGAGAGTTTCTGTATTTGTGGCGAGTACTGCTAGACTTTATTGTGGAGAATGTCTGTATTTGTGGCGAGTACTGCTAGACTATATTGTTGAGAATGTATGTATTTGTGGCAAGTACTACTAGACTATATTGTGGAGAATGTTTGTATTTGTTTGTTTGTTTGTGGCGAGTACTGTTAAACAAAATTAATGATAATGTTTGTATTTAATTGTTTGTATGTAGCGAGTACTGCTAGACTATACTGTGGAGAATGTCTGTATTTGTGGCGAGTACTGCTAGACTATATTGTGGAGTGTGTATGTATTTGTGGCGAGTACTGCTAGACTTTATTGTGGAGAGTGTATGTATTTGTGTCGAGTACTGTTGGACTATATTGTGGATAATGTCTGTATTTGTGGCGAGTACTGCTATACTATATTGTGGAGAATGTCTGTATTTGTGGCGAGTACTGCTAGACTATATTGTGGAGAATGTCTGTATTTGTGACGAGTACTGCTACACTATATTGTGGAGAATGTCTGTATATGTGGCGAGTACTGCTAGACTATACTGTGGAGAATGTCTGTATTTGTGGCGAGTACTGCTAGACTATATTGTGGAAAATGTCTGTATTTGTGTCGAGTACTGCTAGACTATATTATGGAGAATGTCTGTATTTGTGGCGAGTACTGCTAGACTATACTGTGGAGAATGTCTGTATTTGTGGCGAATATTGCTAGACTATATTATGGAGAATGTATGTATTTGTGGCGAGTAATGCTGGACAATATTGTGGAGAATGTCTGTATTTGTGGCGAGTACTGCTAGACTATATTGACAAGAATGTATGTATTATATGTGGCGAGTACTGCTAGACTATATTGTTGATAATTTCTGTATTTGTGGCGAGTACTGCTAGACTATATTGTGAAGAATGTGTGTATTTGTGGCGAGTACTGCTAGACTATATTGTAGAGAATGTCTGTATTTGTGGCGAGTACTGCTAGACTATATTGTGGAGAATGTGTGTATTTGTGGCGAGTATTGCTAGACTATATTGTTGAGAATGTCTGTATATCTGGCGAGTATTGCTAGACTATATTGTGGAGAATGTCTGTATATGTGGCGAGTACTACTAAACTATATTGTTGAGAATTTCTACATTTGTTGCGAGTACTGCTAGACTTTATTTTGGATAATGTCTGTATTTGTGGCGAGTACTACTAGACTATATTGTTGAGAATTTCTGCATTTGTTGCGAGTACTGCTAGACTTTATTGTGGAGAATGTCTGTATTTGTGGCGAGTACAACTAGACTATATTGTGGAGAATTTCTGTATTTGTGGCGAGTACTGCTAGACAATATTGTGGAGAATGTAAGTATTTGTTGCGAGTACTGCTAGACTTTATTGTGGAGAATGTGTGTATTTGTGGCGAGTACTGCTAGACGATATTGTAGAGTGTGTATGTATTTGTGGCGAGTACTGCTAGACTATATTGTGTAGAATGTCTGTATTTGTGTCGAGTACTGCTAGACTATATTATGGAGAATGTTTGTATTTGTGGCGAGTACTGCTAGACTATATTGTGGAGAATGTCTGTATTCGTTAAAATCTGGCCAGAACTGTTAGACTAAATAAGAAAGAATGTCTGTATTTGTTTATTTGTGGCGAGAACTGTTATACTGTACTAGGGATAATGTCTGTATTTGTTTGTAGGTGGTGAGTACTGTTAGACTGTACTAGAGAGAATGTCTGTATTTGTTTGTATGTGGCGAGTACTGTTATACTGTACTAGGGAGAATGTCTGTATTTGTTTGTATGTGGTGAGTACTGTTTGACTGTACTAGGGGGAATGTCTGTATTTGTTTGTATGTAGTGAGTACTGTTATACTGTTCTAGAGAGAATGTCAGTATTTGTTTGTATGTGGCGAGTACTGTTATACTGTACTAGGGAAAATGTCTGTATTTGTTTGTATGTGGCGAGTACTGTTATACTGTACTAGAGAAAATGTCTGTATTTGTTTGTATGTAGTTAGTACTGTTATACTGTTCCCCCGAGAATGTCAGTATTTGTTTGTATGTGGTGAGTAATGTTATACTGTACTAAGGGGAATGGCTGTATTTGTTTGTATGCAGTGAGTACTGTTATACTGTACTGGGGAGAATGTCTGTATTTGATTGTATGTGGAGAGTACTGTTAGACTGTACCTATGTGGTGAGTACTGTTAGACTGTACTAGAGAGAATGTCTGTATTTATTTGTATGTGGCGAGAACTGTTATACTCTACTAGGGAGAATGTCTGTATTTGTTTGTATGTGGCGAGTACTGTTATACTGTACTAAGGAGAATGGCTGTATTTGTTTGTATGTGGTGAGTACTGTTTGACTGTACTAGGGAGAATGTCTGTATTTGTTTGTATGTGGCGAGTACTGTTTGACTGTACTAGGGGGAATGTCTGTATTTGTTTGTATGTAGTGAGTACTGTTATACTGTACTAGGGAGAGTATCTGTATTTGTTTGTATATGGCGAGTACTGTTATACTGTACTAGATGTGGTGAGTACTGTTATACTATACTTGAGAGAATGCCTGTATTTGTTTGTATGTGGCGAGTACTGTTTAACTGTACTAAGGAGAATGTCTGTATTTGTTTGTATGTGGGGAGTACTGTTTAACTGTACTAGGGAGAATGTCTGTATTTGTTTGTATATAGCGAGTCCTGTTATACTGTACTAGGGAGATTGTCTGTAACTGTTTTAGGAGGCGAGTACTGTTAGACTGTACGAGGGAGAATGTCTGTATTTGTTTGTATTTATACTCTACTAGGGAGAATGTCTGTATTTGTTTGTATATAGCGACTCCTGTTATACTGTACGAGGGAGAATGTCTGTATTTGTTTGTATGTAGCGAGTACTGGTATACTGTACTTGGAAGAATGTCTGTATTTGTTTGTATGTGGGGAGTACTGTTACACTGTACTAGGGAGAGAGTCTGGATTTGGTTTTATGTGGCCATTACTGTTATACTGGAATGTCTGTATTTGTTTGTATGTGGTGATTACTGTTACACCGTACTAGGGAGAGTGTCCCTATTTGTTTGTATGTGGTGAGTACTGTTAGACTGTACTAGGGAGATTGTCTGTATTTGTTTGTATGTGGCGAGTACTGTTTGACTGTACTAGGGGGAATGTCTGTATTTGTTTGTATGTAGTGAGTACTGTTATACTGTTCTAGCGAGAATGTCAGTATTTGTTTGTATGTGGCGAGTACTGTTATACTGTACTAGATGTGGTGAGTACTGTTATACTATACTTGAGAGAATGCCTGTATTTGTTTGTATGTGGCGAGTACTATTAGACTGTACTAGGGAGAATGTCTGTAACTGTTTTAGGAGGCGAGTACTGTTAGACTGTACGAGGGAGAATGTCTGTATTTGTTTGTATATAGCGAGTCCTGTTATACTGTACTAGGGAGATTGTCTGTAACTGTTTTAGGAGGCGAGTACTGTTAGACTGTACGAGGGAGAATGTCTGTATTTGTTTGTATTAGGCGAGTACTGTTATACTGTACTAGGGAGAGTGTCTGCATTTGTTTGTATGTGGCGAGTACTGTTATACTGTACTAGATGTGGTGAGTACTGTTATACTATACTTGAGAGAATGCCTGTATTTGTTTGTATGTGGCGAGTACTGTTATACTGTACTAAGGAGTATGGCTGTATTTGTTTGTATGTGGTGAGTACTATTTGACTGTACTAGGGAGAATGTCTGTTTGTATGTGGTGAGTACTGTTAGACTGTACTAGGGAGAATGTCTGGATTTGTTTGTATGTGGTGAGTACTGTTATACTTTACTAGGGAGAATGTCTGTTTTTGTTTGTATGTGGTGAGTACTGTTAGACTGTACTAGGGAGAATGTCTGGATTTGTTTGTATGTGGTGAGTACTGTTTTACTGTACTAAAGAGAATGTCTGTATTTGTTTGTATGTGGGGATTACTGTTACACCGTACTAGGGAGAGTGTCCCTATTTGTTTGTATGTGGTGAGTACTGTTTAACTGTACTAAAGAGAATGTCTGTATTTGTTTGTATGAGGCGAGTACTGTTTAACTGTACTAGGGAGAATGTCTGGATTTGTTTGTATGTGGTGAGTACTGTTTTACTGTACTAAAGAGAATGTCTGTATTTGTTTGTATCTGGTGAGTACTGTTATACTGTACTAGGGAGAGTGTCTGCATTTGTTTGTATGTGGCGAGTACTGTTTGACTGTACTAGGGGGAATGTCTGTATTTGTTTGTATGTAGTGAGTACTGTTATACTGTTCTAGCGAGAATGTCAGTATTTGTTTGTATGTGGCGAGTACTGTTATACTGTACTAAGGAGAATGGCTGTATTGGTTTGTATGTGGTGAGTACTGTTTGACTGTACTAGGGAGAATGTCTGTATTGGTTTGTATGTGGCGAGTACTGTTACACTGTACTAGGGAGAGAGTCTGGATTTGGTTTTATGTGGCCATTACTGTTATACTGGAATGTCTGTATTTGTTTGTATGTGGTGATTACTGTTACACCGTACTAGGGAGAGTGTCCCTATTTGTTTGTATGTGGTGAGTACTGTTATACTATACTTGAGAGAATGCCTGTATTTGTTTGTATGTGGTGAGTACTGTTATACTTTACTAGGGAGAATGTCTGTTTTTGTTTGTATGTGGTGAGTACTGTTAGACTGTACTAGGGAGATTGTCTGTATTTGTTTGTATGTGGCGAGTACTGTTTGACTGTACTAGGGGGAATGTCTGTATTTGTTTGTATGTAGTGAGTACTGTTATACTGTTCTAGCGAGAATGTCAGTATTTGTTTGTATGTGGCGAGTACTGTTAGACTGTACTAGGGAGAATGTCTGGATTTGTTTGTATGTGGTGAGTACTGTTTAACTGTACTAGGGAGAATGTCTGGATTTGTTTGTATGTGGTGAGTACTGTTATACTATACTTGAGAGAATGCCTGTATTTGTTTGTATGTGGCGAGTACTGTTTGACTGTACTAGGGGGAATGTCTGTATTTGTTTGTATGTAGTGAGTACTGTTATACTGTACTAGGGAGAACGTCTGTAACTGTTTTTACGAGACGAGTACTGTTAGACAGTACTAGGGAGAATGTCTGTATGTGTTTGTATGTTGCGAGTACTGTTATACTGTACTAGGGAGAGTATCTGTATTTGTTTGTATATGGCGAGTACTGTTATACTGTACTAGATGTGGTGAGTACTGTTATACTATACTTGAGAGAATGCCTGTATTTGTTTGTATGTGGTGAGTACTATTTGACTGTACTAGAGAGAATGTCTCTATTTGTTTGTATGTGGTGAGTACTGTTATACTGTACTAGGGAGAGTGTCTGCATTTGTTTGTATGTGGCGAGTACTGTTTGACTGTACTAGGGGGAATGTCTGTATTTGTTTGTATGTAGTGAGTACTGTTATACTGTTCTAGCGAGAATGTCAGTATTTGTTTGTATGTGGCGAGTACTGTTTGACTGTACTAGGGGGAATGTCTGTATTTGTTTGTATGTAGTGAGTACTGTTATACTGTTCTAGCGAGAATGTCAGTATTTGTTTGTATGTGGCGAGTACTGTTTGACTGTACTAGGGGGAATGTCTGTATTTGTTTGTATGTGGCGAGTACTGTTACACTGTACTAGGGAGAGTGTCTGTATTTGTTTTTATGTGGCCATTACTGTTATACTGTACTAGGGAGAGTGTCTGTATTTGTTTGTATGCGTCGAGTACTGTTACACTGTACTAGAGAGAATGTCTGTATTTGTTTGTATGTGGTAAGTACTGTTAAACTGTACTAGGGAGAATGTCTGTATTTGTTTGTATGTGGCGAGTACTGTTTGACTGTACTAGGGAGAATTCTGTAACTGTTTTTACGAGGCGAGTACTGTTAGGCTGTACTTGGGAGAATGTCTGTATTTGTTTGTATGTGGTGAGTACTGTTAGGCTGTACTTGGGAGAATATCTGTATGTGTTTGTATGTGGCGAGTACTGTTATACTATACTAGGGAGAATGTCTGTATGTGTTTGTATGTGGTGAGTACTGTTATACTGTACTAGGGAGAATATCTGTAACTGTTTTTACGAGGCGAGTACTGTTAGACAGTACTAGGGAGAATGTCTGTATGTGATTGTATGTGGCGAGTACTGTTATACTGTACTAGGGTGAATGTCTGTAACTGTTTTTACGAGACGAGTACTGTTAGACAGTACTAGGGAGAATGTCTGTATGTGTTTGTATGTTGCGAGTACTGTTATACTGTACTAGGGAGAACGTCTGTAACTGTTTTTACGAGACGAGTACTGTTAGACAGTACTAGGGAGAATGTCTGTATGTGTTTGTATGTTGCGAGTACTGTTAGGCTGTACTTGGGAGAATGTCTGTATTTGTTTGTATGTGGTGAGTAATGTTAGACTGCACAAGGTTGAATGTCTGTAACTGTTTTTACGAGACGAGTACTGTTAGACTGTACAAGGGACAATGTCTGTATTTGTTTGTATGTGGTGAGTACTGTTAGGCTGTACTTGGGAGAATGTCTGTATTTGTTTGTATGTGGCGAGTACTGTTAGACTGTACTAGGGTGAATGTCTGTAACTGTTTTTACGAGGCGAGTACTGTTAGACGGTACTAGGGGCAATGTCTGTATGTATTTGTATATAGCGAGTCCTGTTATACTGTACTACGGAGAATGTCTGTAAATGTTTTAGGAGGCGAGTACTGTTAGACTGTACCAGGGAGAATGTCTGTAACTGTTTTTACGAGGCGAGTACTGTTAGACTCTACAAGGGAGAATGTCTGTAACTGTTTATACAAGGCGAGTACTGTTAAACAGTACAAGGGGCAATGTCTGTATTTGTTTGTATATAGCGAGTCCTTTTATACTGTACTAGGGAGAATGTCTGTAACTGTTTTAGGAGGCGAGTACTGTTAGACTCTACAAGGGAGAATGTCTGTAACTGTTTTCCGAGGCTAGTACTGTTAGACAGTACGCGAGAGAATGTCTGTATTTTATTTGTTTGTATGTGGTGCGTACTATTAGACTGTACTAGGGAGAATGCCTGTATTTGTTGTTATGTGGTGAGTAATGTTAGACTGCCCTAGGGTCAATGCCTGTAAATGTTTTTACGAGGCGAGTACTGTAATACTGTACGGGAGAGAATGCGTGTATTTGTTTGTATGTGGTGAATACTATTATACTGTACTAGGTAGAGTGTCTGTATTTGTTTGTATATAGCGAGTCCTGTTATACTGTACGAGGGAGAATGTCTGTAACTGTTTATACAAGGCGAGTACTGTTAGACTGTACCGGGGAGAATGTCTGTAACTGCTTTACGAGGCTAGTACTGTTACACAGTACGGGAGAGAATAATGTCTGTATTTGGTTTTATGTGGTGAGTACTATTAGACTGTACTAGGGAGAATGGCTATAACTGTTTTAGGAGGCGAGTACTGTTAGCCTGTACTAGGGAGAATGTCCGTATTTGTTTGTATATAGCTAGTCCTGTTATAATGTACTAGGGAGAATGTCTGTATGTGTTTGTATGTGGTGAGTACTATAAGACTGTACTGGGGAGAATGTCTCTATTTGTTTGTATGTGGTGCGTACTATTAGACTGTACTAGGGAGAATGGCTGTAACTGTTTTAGGAGGCGAGTACTGTTAGCCTGTACTAGGGAGAATGTCCGTATTTGTTTGTATATAGCTAGTCCTGTTATACTGTACTAGGGAGGATGTCTGTATTTGTTTGTATATGGCAAGTACTGTTAGACTGTACTAGGGTGAATATCTGTAACTGTTTTTACGAGGCTAGTACTGTTAGACAGTACGCGAGAGAATGACTGTATTTGTTTGTATGTGGCGAGTACCGTTTGACTGTACTAGGAAGAATGTCTGTAAATGTTTTTGGAGGCGAGTATTGTTAGACAGTACTAGGGAGAATGTCTGTTTTTGTTTGTATGTGGTTAGTACTGTTATACTGTACTAGGGAGGATGTCTGTATTTGTTTGTAGGAGGCGAGTACTGTTAGAATTTACTAGGGAGAATGTCTGTAACTATTTTACGAGGCGAGTACTGTTAGACTGTACCAGGGAGTATGTCTGTAACTGTTTATACAAGGCGAGTACTGTTAGACTCTACAAGGGAGAATCACTGTAACTGTTTATACAAGGCGAGTACTGTTAGACTGTACTAGGGAGGATGTCTGTATTTGTTTGTAGGAGGCGAGTACTGTTAGCCTGTACTAGGGAGAATGTCCGTATTTGTTTGTATATAGCTAGTCCTGTTATAATGTACTAGGGAGAATGTCTGTTTTTGTTTGTATGTGGTGAGTACTGTTATACTGTACTAGGGAGAGTGTTTGTATTTGTTTGTATATAGCGAGTCCTTTCATCCTGTACTAGGGAGAATGTCTGAAACTGTTTTAGAAGGCGAGTACTGTTAGACTCTACAAGGGAGAATCACTGTAACTGTTTATACAAGGCGAGTACTGTTAGACTCTACAAGGGAGAATGTCTGTATCTGTTTATACAAGTCGAGTACTGTTAAACAGTACAAGGGGCAATGTCTGTATTTGTTTGCATATAGCTAGTCCTGTTATACTGTACTAGGGAGAATGTCTATAACTGTTTTAGGAGGCGAGTACTGTTAGACTGTACTAGGGAGAATGTCTGTATTTGTTTGTATATAGCGAGTCCTGTTATACTGTACTAGGGAGAATGTCTGTAACTGTTTTTACGAGTGTAGTACTGTTAGACAGTACTAGGGAGAGTGTCTGTAACTGTTTTAGGAGGCGAGTACTGTTAGACTGTACCAGGGAGAATGTCTGTAACTGTTTTTACGAGTCTAGTACTGTTAGACAGTACTAGGGAGAATGTCTGTAACTGTTTTTACGAGGTGAGTACTGTTAGACAGTACTAGGGAGAATGTCTGTAAGTGTTTGTATGTGGCGAGTCCTGTTAGACTGTACTAGGGAGAATGTCTGTATTTGTTTGCACCAAACGAATACCGTAAATCTGTCTGAGAGAGAATATTTTTTATTTATTTATAAGTGACGAAAAATGTTAGAATCGACTAGGAGAATGTTTTCATTTGCTGTAGGAGTGGAATCCCGCCAGACAGAACGAAAGGGCACTGGGTGTATATTTGTTTTTATTTGTGAAGTACTTGCCAGTGACGACAAGCATGCAGCAGACTTAATAATATTATGTAAACTTTGTTTATTGAGTAATAGTGAACCTTAAGGAGAATCGGAAACAAATACGATGTACGGCACGGAAAATTGTAACAGGATCTTCACCTCAAGGGATGAGTCATCAATATCTCACGCAGCTCAAGGAACTAAACAAACTGGAGGCGGGCTTAGGAAACTTTGATATGTTTATACAATATCATAATAATCATAATAGGTGTCGTTTAAAATAAGCGAAATATTTTTCAACTGAGAGTCGTCAGCTCAAACAAATGCACTTTTTCACATGCTATAACGTACGGTGAAGCGCTTTCGCTACCCTGATCTTCCTTACAATACAGGGGTTTTGCTGGTCTCATTAAACCAGACGTTTGATCACTTTGGCGTAGCTTGCGCAGACAACAAGAGTCTGGTTGCGGCAAGCTATTTGATTGGTCTCTGGTTAAAACAATTCTGTCGAATCGCTCGGCTTATACTTGTCCACTGAAGATAGCAAAACCGGCCAGTCCTACCTTTTCGTTGCCGTGGGATTCTTTTAATATACATCACAGAACCAGACTAATTTCCTTGTATCATCCACAGGGTTGTGAACCCGGCAGCCTTTTGTTTTGTCATAACATATTCCAGTGTAGCAGAGACCGTCATTGTGCGTTACTTGTAGAATTTCAAGAATGACCCTGATATTATTTCAATTTACTGATAGGTTTTTTCTCGAATATAACAAACTAGACATCAAATTCCTTTTGTAGTTTTTCATAATTAAGTACTAAACTATATGAAAATGTGTCATATATTTGTTGGGGATTTATTCAACTTTATTCTATAATAGTGGGATAAAAACCGTTTTCGGGGAATCTGTGTTGAACATTGTTTTTGTTCAAAGCAATATCGATAACCCATAACCCTATCATTTTTGACAGATCATTTAAGGCGGCTGATATAGCCATTCCGCTTCCTTCACCTTGCATTGAAGGTATTTTATAGGAATTGGGCAAGTCAATACCAGCTTAAAAAATCTCGATCAGACTTTGATAAACACCCCCTGTTGAGAAGGCTATTAATCCCCTACGGCTGATCTGAGGGGATCATCTTCGAATACCTGCCCATATGTCGCCTCATTTCTCCTCTTTCTCCTTATATGGTCGATCTTACCACGCCCCTCGCCCCAAACTTTTTCTGTATTTGATAGATTTTTGTTGTTGTTTGAATTCTTGTCACCATTTTATCTGATAATGCTGAGTACAAGATAAGCAATCGTGATGATGTTAACCGTCTCTTCTTAGGATCATTCCTATCTTGAAAAATGTCCTTATTACAATGCATTCTAACACGATTTGTTTGCAACGCGTGTTTTGATTGGAATCGGACCATGTTCTAATCTGCGATAGAATCATGATCAATCGTGTGAAGCTCCTCCCATCGCACTTAAGCCACGCCCCGTTTCAAACCTAAACAATATGGCGTCAAGCTCGCATCTTAGCGAAATCCCGCTGATAAGGCTAGCAGGCAACAGATCTTGCAAAATGTCCTTTTCATATTACAACGCAATCGAACAGGTATACATGTATAATGATACAGAGTACATGTACAATACAATATAACATCAAATATTAGCAACAAGTCTATAACAAAACGTATTTCTGATATATGGAAAACATTCACAGCAATATAATATTCCCGATTCAAACAAGTAAATTTATGTATTATTCGTTCGATCGTTTGTTCATTCGCTCGTACAAAACAACATTGATTCATTTCATTAATTTGACACACCCTTGATATGTAATGATCACAACCAACTCATCGATGCAAAGTCAGGCAGTAAATTCTAGAACACACACAGGAAGTGGTGACGTTTTTCACATATTTAACGTGATTTTCGATTTAGATCACCGGGTAAGGGAAGTAACTCCGGGACACTGCTATATTAGTTGTACGTTTTAAGGATCCCCGTCCGGCTGTGCTGTAGCTTTTCGTATTACACAGTAACCTCCCTTTGCCTATATATACTGTTTAGATATCATAGTAGCACAGGTGGACAGACACTACCGTTAACGAGGTACCTCAATCAGTAGTCTCGTTCAATCAGACTCTTTTTGTCTGCGCAAGCAACGCCAAAGTGATCAAGCATCTGGTTGACTGAGACTAGCAAAACCAATATAGGACTTAGACCACAATTAATTTTACTATATGTTTCATTGTAACATTTAACAAAATCCCAATATCCGATAGCCAACTTTCCATCCAACCTGGTCAAGAGCAAAATATGTCAAAATGTCAAAAATAAACTTCCGGGTCAGGGGTAGAGGTAAACACAGGACTTTTCACACAGCACCCTGCACAAAAAATTAATGCACAATATACAAATTTGACACAGAAATTGTTAGATTGATATCTCCAGGGTAGTTTAACACCAAACTTTTACACAAACACCAAGTTCTAAGAGGCATAGTATAGTTTTTACTAAAGTACCTATATTTCTAATGGACTTCATTAGTGGGTACTGAACCCGGAAGCATTTAATTGTGACCTCAGTCCAGTTCAGTTACAGCGATGGTACAACAACCTGAAGTCCAGGGCTCGAATCCCAGTCTAGCCCCGCTATGTATTTACATCCAGAACATTATTATTGAATATGTTTGGGATACATACATAGGTACATATATTTACATATATTTATTTTGACAAAATTAGGATTTTAAAATCCTTTGACAGTCAACAATGAAATAAAAAAAATATATAAAATATAAAACATTTCAAAAGTTGCGACGTTTAGATTTCGATTTTTTCTATAAGACGTTATTTCTGCGCTTGGTTTTGCCAGTGTTTAACCATTTAATTCACATTTAAATTGTCTAACTGTGTTTGAATTCACAACATTAGTTGTGTTTATTATGTTTATTTTCTCTTCATTTTTTTTTTATAAAAGTCCCGCAAGTTATCGTTTTCTTTCAGAAAAGATTGATCAAAACTTAAGTCATGCCAGAAAGAAAAAAAACAGTTTCCAAATCTTTCTTGCAGTTTTTTTGCAGTGGTATGAGTATCCTTAATGAAACCTCAAGTTAAACAACAACTTTATATAAAAACATTGTGAATTCATCAATGAACTTATCAATTAAAAGTCACTAGTGCAACTAATTAACTAATAATGAAGGTTATTTTTTTGTAACTGTGGCAGGCACCTATTAAGTGCTTGGCCAATTTCACTTTAAGTAAGTATATAAATCCTCTTCTGTATATCTTTAACATTCATTATCTTGTATTTCATTTACTCTATTCATTTACTTTTTATACGTCCGTGTCCCATTTGTGCGAGTTATGCGATTTACCCGTGTTGTCATGTTCCCGTGCGTTACCTGTGTACCTGTGTACCTGTGTACCTGTCGTGTTTGTCACGTGGTGTACTATTCATGTCCCAGGGAGTTGGGGTCGGGTACCGTATTTGGGCCTCTCTGGCCAAATACTGGGCCTGGGCCTCTCTGGCCAAATACTGGGCCTCTCTGGCCAAATACGTCGACGGAGAAGGACGTACATTTTATATGCCATGTCTGCGTTTTTTTTAGTTTAAACATATTTTATTGCCAAAAAATGCAAGAGGATTGGGCACAAGTTACATGAACATTATTAACGCCCTTTCCTTATAAGATAAATAATTGTATATACACATCATAAGATGGATTTCATAGTTTAAATCAATACATTTATCTATTATTGGGAGAGAGAGAGAGAGAGAGAGAGAGAGAGAGAGAGA